>NC_056739.1:833297247-833597247 GCF_019279795.1 Protopterus annectens
TTTTTCTTATCAATTGCTGCAGATCAGACTGTAAACTCAAGTCTTAAAGCAATAATAAACTTTAGTTAACATTACTACTCCACAAAAAGAATTCTCACAGTCTCAACTCCTTGAGATTTGATTCATTAACAGTGTTGGCATTTATATTGTAAAGCACTGTCAGGGAATCTTGCAGGCATTAATTGCCACTTCTGGGTGTTTACCCCCTTCATCCTTTGTATAGTGACTGTGGAATTTATTATATTAGTTGGAGGGGTGCAGGAGGCTTGTCTCCCTGTAAAAAACACTGAAAACAGTGTTTTCAGACTGTTATTTTCAGCAGGTTGTCTTGTAGGGAGTAGAGGCTCAAGGAAGTGGAATTTTTATACTGCTAGTGGAAACATTTAATCACATCAGTAAATTGAATGGAAACTTTATAATATACTCTCAGTCAGTGAAGGGATATAACATTTTGATTATTCCAAAACAACAACATCTGGTGGCATAGAATAACTTTACTCAGCATTTTTTTATTTCTATTTTTAGGTCTTATTAATTTAACTTCTGCACCTGAGTACCCTGTGTTAGTTTTATCTGGCAGTTGTCTTTTGTTGTGTTTATATTTATGCACATTTGACATGCAATTGAATTACCTATGTGACCTTATAATTTGGGACTACTGTTACAGTTTTTAGTGAGGGTATTAGTTTTGAAACTGTGATTGTCTGTGGTCCAACTTAATATATTTCAACTTGGGACTTATCTGATTGTTGTTATCTCAATGGATCTGTAATGCAGTTGCCACATAGCTGTAGTGGACCCAGTATTTTTTATGTCAATCAATTGAACTTTGTCCATTTATTATGGTATTAACTATCAGAGACTTGATGGACATTTTATTTAGACACTAACAACATGTCCAACAAGAAACTTAGCTTGCTTTCAACACAAACTTCCAATGTCTTCTTGCTAGCACCTTGCAAACCTTGATCTACTCATCCTGGGCAATTATATGGATCCATCAGACATTCCAAAATGTAACCCTTCACTGAGCAGCACCCGCCCCCACTCTCCACCCACACACTCCTTGCTGGGTATGACCTGTGGTATTTTTCCTACTGCTTGTTAGCAAGTACTCTATTTGGAGTCATGGACCAGGTACTAGGACTCTTGTGGCAATGACCATTCAAGATCTGTACCAGAAAGAAGAATATTCAATAATGTCAGTATGTCTCGCACTCCCCTCTTATGGAACTTGAAGAATTGCAGGGTTCCTGGTCTCCACCAGAGGTAACACAGGCAGTGGTTCTTCCCAAACCTCACAGATAGAATACAAGAGCTCATGGCCGACTGGCTCATCCTATTATCCCCTGGTCAGCTGGCCTGTGGCCCAAATCTATTCCCAAACTTCCATCACCAACTGCACAGATGACTACCCTGCCTCAGCAACACTGGGCCAGCCTAATATTTATTTTGCAATTCTAGACAGTTACATCAATTTGCTTTAGTTATTGACAGATAGCATTTGTTTAGATAAGCCCCAAAATATTGTTATAGTTTGTATTTAAGCATTCATCCTTTCACTTGTATTACTTCATTTATAGCTTTTGTATTATGTTTAGCCTTAATTAATTTTATTAAGCTGAAGTCATTATCAACAAACAATGAAGTTATAGCCTGCCACAGGATACAGTAAATGTACTTCCAGAAAATTTTTTTGCAAACTTCAAAATAAGTCAAAAACAATTTCAGATTGCACTGGACACAAGCTGAAACATCCATTATAAAAGTAAAGACATACTAACTTCTGTCCAAAATAAAAATAAAAGTTCAGCTTCCATGAAATTAGACAATATGCTACCTACATTGAATCAAAGAAAATATATCTAAACCCCTATCAGTTATGAAAAATAACATGTGAACACATGGACCTATTCCTGACATATGGCAACAGGCTATAGTTATATCAGGTCCCAAAGTGGAGGGACATGAGATCTAAACAGTTTTGGACAATAAAACCTGACCAATATACTATGAAAAAGTCATGGAGTCATAATGTAACTTATCCAAAACTACACAATGATCTATTCTATTAGGTATTGAATATTAAAGGGTATGTTTAGGGGAAATCTTTCCTTGGCAAAACAGACAGCATTATTGCCACACAGCATAAGGTTCCCCAGTTTGATTCTTGGCTGGGGTGCCTTCTGTGCAGAGTCTGCATGTCCTCCTTGTGTTCATGTGGGTTTCTTCTAGGTACTCCAGTTTCCTCACACATTACAAAGAGATGGCGTAAATGGATTGGACACTTTAAATTGTCCATAGTTTTGTGTGTGTGTGTGTGTGTGTGTGTGTGTGTGTGTGTGTGTGTGTGTGTGTGTGTGTGTGTGTGTGTGTGTGTGTGTGCGTAGGAACTACAGTGGCAGGGCTAGCCTCCAGGTGGTGTAAACCTTGGCTCTAGATGATTGTCACTGTGGAAGTGACACCCCGATCCTAAGTCCAAAAATGGGAAAAAGGGTTTGTGAATGGATAGATAGATGGATGACTGTTTATGGGCAATCTTTCCATTTAAATCTGCTAGCTTTCCTTGAAACCACTGCAGACATTGCATTCATCATTGATACAGTGAAGGCAATGCATAATACTTATCAGGAACTTGCAAACATTTGTGATGTTATTCTACTTAAGGGAAAAAAATGACAAATTGAAACCATTAAGTACCAATGCAATTATATCAAAAGCAAAATCAATAAATATTGATTCAGTTGATAAAACACTTGTTATGCAACATGTTGTAACAACTAAGGATAAGAATACCAGTAACCCACTTGATTTATTGGACAATTTAGTCTGACATGAAAGTGAGAAATTGCTATGAATAGCAAAATATTCTCATAATTACAAATGCTAGGTGTTATTTATAAAAGATTTATCAGTTCTCCAAGATTGTCTACTAAAATATGCAACTACTATAGTAGTAATCCTTGTGTTTATTGTCAGTAAATAAACCATCATAAGACTTGACAAGAAGGCATACATTGTGACTGACCTTACTTCAAATTATAACTGAAAATGTATGCAAGCCAGCAATAAAACAGCTAAATGTCATCATTGTTTTACCAATTTACTTATTTATATTGCACATTTAGTGCACCCATTAACCTTATCACAGTATGCCCAGTGTCCCTTTATTTTCATACAACCTGAATATCTTTTTGGATACCCCTATCAAAATATGTATCCTCTATTCATAGCAAACAAAAATGATGATTTTGCAAATTAATATGGGTAGGTGAGATGACGTTGTGTCCTAAAGTGACTTAAATCATCTCAAGAGATGTGGTTATGTGTTCTTGTCAACGCTGCTAGATCAGTGTTCAGATATTGCAGAGGTGCAATGCATTTTCCTTTTGTCAGGGTCTCCAAAACTGAAACAAGAGGTAAAGATTTTCACTACTTGTTTATTTATGCCTGACTAATTTCTCTGTCAGGACTAAGATAAGGACTTGTGCTGCCGCCCTCACTTGCCTACTGTCTCAAGTTGTTTAAGTGTGTGGTTTTTTGGAGCTGTCTTGATATTTTACAGTTCCATTTGTCATTCCTGATTTATAACATGAAAATGCACTTGCTCAACATTCATTGTCAATGTTCTTCTCTGCAGCAGTTTCTTCTAACAACTGCATGCCTTGGGTTTTATCATTTGATGACAGAAAGTTCACAGGATCATACAATGGCAGGAACTATAAGGCAAGTAAGTCTGAAAATCATGTTAAGCATGCCAAATACCACCCTCAAGATGTACCCCACACACACTTCTAGGGGAAAAAGCATGTCAGGCCAGAGATCAACTTGAGGGTATACATCCAATCATCAAGGTTATTCTTGAAGAAGGCAATGGCATCACTCTGCTTCACAGGCAGGGGGCAACTTGTTCTAGAGAAGGTGCATCCCATGAGAAATGGATATATCCTTCCAGCAGATTTTTATATGTTGGTGCAAATTCATTTCCTTCATTCAGGTATTTGTGTAGCTGTTCATCCACTGAACATTTGAGACATACATTAGAGTAGGAGTTTTTGATGGCATGGAATTCCAGGCATAGATCTCCATGCTGAGGTCTATAAGAGACAAAGTATACATGCTTCTAGTGTGTCTTGGTAGCTAAGGATTTTTGGAAAAATAATCATTTTCTCAGGACTCTTTGAGATGTTTCTAGGTACATGTCATAATTGTCTAAGTACATGTCTAAAGGGGCATTTCACGTGATAGTTGTTCTACTTAGGGCAGAGTACAAAGGGACAAAAAATCATTTGATCTAGGTGAGTTACTTTTGGAAGTCAGTTGTGCAAAAGGATTTCCTAATGATTGTTGCAAAATAGTGGTCAAAGGTGAGAGAAAAATGTTGACCCAGGTGCAGAGATCCCTGACTATGGTGTCCATCTGGAGTGGGGTACTGGCTATGTTGTAAGTTACAGATGAGGAGTGTTTGCAAAGTTGACTGCTGATGTCAATTGCTTTTTACAACAGCAGCTGGCTACATCTGTTTGGTTGCTCTGATGCTGTGTTCAGTTACAAAAAAACACATCTTTATTGGATTAAGTGCTTTCTTCTCATTTGTTGAAATTACCTCCATGAAACAAACTTCATAGCGATGGGGGCAGCATGTGCTCCTATATATGCAAACTTGGTTCTGTTATATTGGGAAATAAATTTTGTTTTTAAATCAAAGTTCAAATAATATTGTACATCTTTTCTGTTAGATTTTTTGGATGATATATTTTATTTTGTGGAATGGACTGATTGATTTAGTATGAGAGTTTATTGAGTATTTTATTGATTTTTTTAAAGTTTACACAAAATCTGTCCACTAACAGAATTCAGTACCTTGATGTGGTGATTTACAAGAACTTTGACAAAAAAAGTTTCATATCCAATATTCACCAAAGGAAACGTTTTCTAGCTTATATTTATACTTTGATAGCTACAACTCCTTCAAGCAAGACCAGGTTGGTTAAGGGATATGTGGTGGCTTGTCGAAGCTTATACTGGATTTTTTTTTTTTTAGCGGAATGAGGGAGTATGACGATTATAATGATGAACGGACTCATGGAAGTCCAAGTATAACCAAGGTTTGTCATGATTTTTATGCATTCTCATGCATTTTAAATGTTGTTAAATGTTATAGAAGGTGGGCATTAATGGAAATAATTTGTGTATCCACTTATGAGGTATGAAACACTAGAGTTATGTCATGTATGTAATAAGATAAGCAAAAGTTAAATGTGAAAGCACTGTATCTTTAAAAAATCTTGGGTTAGAAGCTGAATGATGTATGAGAAGCTAAGGAGCATGCGTCAGTTAGTAACGGGAGATACAAGGAGAAGTTACAAGCAGCAGGTGGATTGAATTGTATGAAAAGTAAGTGAAATGCTATTTAAATTACTATGTGAATGTTTTATGCTTTTAATGGTCTGAAGAAGCCACCGGGAGGGTGGTGAAAGCACTTACCTTGTTACTTTGTTTTTAATAATAAAAAGTTTATGGTTTTAGAGCCGTATGTTTTGCGACTGCTTTATTTTATCAGTATTGTTCTTTTACTTACATTCAGTGGCCATGAATTTATCTGCATAGTATTTTGCTGCATTGTGTTTATATACAAACTAGCTATTACACTCATACATGCTCACTTTCTGGCTGCATTGTCAAACGGTACTGAAGCTATCATGTGCTTGCTGTTTATAGGCATGTTCAGTCCTTGAAATGCTTCTTAAAGACACAGCACACATGCTCTGTTCTACAGGTTGTATTTGGTAGAAATGAAATAATTGTCCACATATATAGCCATTGATTTTGACCCACACAATTCCAATAAAAACAATGGAAAAAGCTTTAATACAGCCATGATTTTGATTTACATTAGGAAAACAAATTTGGTTAAGAACTTTGCAATTAACAACTGGGGTATTTTAGCTTACTTTGACAACATCAAAGAAATCCTTGGTACAAAATTACAATTAATTGGACTAGCACAAGATTATTCCACTAAAACGTAGTAGTTGTAGTCAATGCTGCCACATCAATACAGAAAGGAGAGGAATATATTTTCTTTAATTTTCAATGAGGTCCATTTCTCCAAGGCTGACTGAAGCACAACAGCTGTGATGTACATTGCCACATGTACAAAATGTAATGCATGCTATGTTTGCAGGACAAAGAGGTTATTAAGTGAAAGGATATACAAACACATGTATAATATTAAAGGGAAAATCCAAGAAATGCTTGAAGTAAGCATAATACACTCTGTTCAGATTAAAAAAACACTGACTTTTTTTGTGTGGTCAAAATCAGTGTGGGCCAACTGGTAGAATGTTGTGAAACAAACTGGAAATTATGGAACTAAAATAGTAGTTAAAACTTGATGTATGTACTCCTCCAGGAATAAACAAGACTGTAAGTATTAATTTTGTTCTTAAAATGCAAGCACATCGAATTTGAGCTGTTTAATACATGGGTCTTTATAAAATTGTCTTATGTATATTTAGTGACCTACAACTGTTTAGTTGTTTTTAAATATTAATTTTATATACTTGTATACAGTATCATTGTTTTTATTTAAGTGTTTTTCAATTTTTCTGGAAACATGTTTTTAATGGCATTTGCAGCATTTTAAATGCTTAAGTGCAAGTTTTATTGCCAACACGTTAGGACATTTGTTGCATAGATGACACAGTCTGATTGATTAGTTAAGGTGCAAGGAAGAATGTATTGTTTAGATTCTGAAGATGATTCAATGAATGATATGAAAGTGCTTAATCCAAAAATGGTGTATGGTTTTCATAGCTATGGTGGCTTGATGTTATTTCTGATGTTATTGGTTCCTTTTTTGACACCAACAGAGTTCTTGGTCTACTGATCATTAATAGAGATCATATTCAAATTTAGTAAGCCAGTAATCATTGTATTATGCTCAGGTCATCATGTGTTATGTTAGTTGGCCGTATTTAATAGCAGATATTCATGATATTTGTGTTGCTACAGACCATGACCTGATCATGAATTATCTATTAAATAACCAATTTGTAATGGTCCTCATAACCAGAGTACGGAAGATGCACACAATAAAACCCATAGACTTAGTAACTGATAGGATGGTGACATTAGATGTAGAGAGTAAGCTCCAGCGTTACTGAGAAGAAAAATCTAAGAAATGGGGTATCACTCAGTTTTAATTTTTATTTATTCTAATTAATTCATTTGCTAATCAGATAAGTGAATTTGTCTGTCATGGACCTCTTCAGTTATGATCTGGCCCAAAAGGGCAGAGGTAAGTGCAATATCTATACACCATGTACAAGGAAACTGAATTATTAAGAGGAAAATTCACACACGGCATGGGCAGATTATATAAAACTCCATGAATACAGTGACCTGGAGTAAGAAATGAGCTCTACATCTTAGAACTATGAGGCAAATGTTATCCACCATGCCGCCCTCATACATAAGACAATAATTTATACCACAAAGAAAAGCAGAATAGAATGACAACTAAGTAAAAACGCTCCAGTACCATTATTTTACTGCACCAGTAATACCAGTTCAGGAACATATGAACCATTAAGGACCAAGAATGTATGCTGTTACACCAAGGCAAGCTATGTCATTAGCAAGAAATTGATAGTGCTTGAACCCATTTTTGGTTTGTTTTAGTTTTAATGTCTAATGGGTGAGATATACAACAAGGCTCCAGACAACACATATTATGTGCAAAAACACAAATAAATAAACCAATGTCATAAGGGGATGCAGATTTCTTTAAGCATATATGCACATAATAGGCATTCATGTAGACTACAATCTTTCCTTAGTAACCGGATTAATGAACATAATTCCCTTAAGAAATATAAGAGTTACTATCATCACTGGAAGCCAAGTGTCCCAGTTGAATGGCTGATAATATTCACATTATGGTAACTTGGCTTAGATCTAAAACAATATGGCTTTTAATCCCACTATATTGTGCTAACAATTAACTATGAATACCATGGGTATCACAAACAGTGTATATGTGTAACAGCAAACTTTTCCAACAATTTTATGAACTTCAGTGTATTCTATGCCTGTGAGTTATCTAAGGTTAAAGTTATTCTTTTGCTGTTATTTTTGAGAAAACATGCTTATGTACTCCAACAATCCATCTGTCTCCTTATTCCATGCGCTCTTTCTGTCCGGTCATGGTAGATGATGTGTCAGGTTAAGGTCACTCAATGTATTATAATATTATAATACATTATAACATTAAAGAGAATTTGACACTGTATTTTTATACGCCTGTTTTCTCCTTAGACAGGAATGGAACAACCAAGCTTGCCATGCATATGCCTTTATCACATAATCCGTGCCCAAGCAGTTAAAAACAACAATGTAATCAATTTGATTCTAGTAGCAGACTGACATGCCTAAAAAACTCATCACATATGGTCCTCCCATCACTAACAAGGACTCAGGCTTTAGGGCTTAATCAGGAAACCACATAATCAGTGTGGAATTTGGATGCTTTCTGTCTGTGAGGCTAAATAAAAAAGAAAAAAAATATATGTCACCTAATCAAAGTTGTAAGTAGTCACTCCTGATTGGAAGATGCTAATCAAATTAATATTTCAGTTAAGTATAAAACTTTGTTTAAGAATATATTCTTATCTAGCAATGGTAAAGCCATACACTTAGAAAATGCATTCATTTTGCCTTGCCTAGACATTTACTCTGTCATAACACTTATTCCTTAGATACATTTATCTAACAAACTATCATAGACATTATGATAAACATCTTCAAAGGAGGAGCAGTTATATCTTAGAAAGTGATATTATCACCATGTAACACTTTCTTAAATTTTAGCTTCATTAAATGTAATGCAGGTCTCTTATTGCCATTTAAATAATGCATTTTACAGGAACAGATTACTGCAAAAATTCTGCATTGTTTAAAGACACATCTATTTGCATGGCTGTTAGATGTTTATTATTTTTCCCCAAGTCTATTTCACATTATAAACTGCAGTGTTATTTTTACAGAACTTTTATATAAAACATAGTTTATGTCTGCTACATGACTAAGATAAAATTCTGAATGCTTCTCAGATTGTAGGTGCAGCTGAGACAGAATGGAATAATTACTTTAGAAGTCGCAAGATTCTCTTACTTGATATATTTAACCACAATGTTTTCTACTCTTTTTCAAGTAACAAATATTGCTTTTCTTCAAAAAAAGAAGTAATATATCTATTATAATCTGTTAGTACTGGAAAATTAAGATGCAGATAAAAAGGGGTACTGTGGCTTTAAATGCACAACCTCACTCAACCCGAGTTTTAATCTATATTCTGCACTGAAGTAAATAAACTAACACAGTAAACAGAGCTGATGGCCACTCTGTCTGTATTATGGCACACAATGATGGCTGAAAGTTAAAGGTTTGATATATAGACCTATTTTTTATTGCCAGCCCCTGCCCCTGAAAAAAGTATTAAAATTTCCAGATGAGTAACCAAAGAATAAATAGATGAGACAGTTGCTGTGAATATCTGATTATTTTGCATGATAATGAGATATTGTTGGATAATACACTCCACAGTCCACAGTTTGTCTAAATTATCATTTTGATTGGTCAAACACAAAAGAAGGACTCCCAATAAAGTCACGTCAAGTGTTGTATTATAAATTGTTTCCTTGTGAGAGTTACGAATTGAGCATTTACTAAAGGCTCCCTTAGATGACAAAGTGATTACCCTTGTACTGCTAATAAAATCCAAGGTCATGTTTCCTTGCTCTTTCAGTTCTGGGGTGTGAAATGTCAAAACTATTATTTGAATATATACAATCTACTACTAAAGTAAATGTGTTGTTCAAAAAAAATAACCTGCTAATGGGTTCAAAAAATACTGGCATATAAGGAAAACATTCAGTAATAGTTTGTGTAATGTGCAAGTTTACAAATTAAAATAAAAATATTTGATAACTGGAAAAATACTATATGGAATGAATTAATTAAGAAGATAATTGCATTAGAACAGATTCTTAGTGCTTATATGAAAGGATTTTTAAGAGACTACAGAAAATGTCTTATCTGCTAGCATATCTGTCTCTCTGTAAAGCAAAAATATATTTAATTTCACTCCATTCCAGCACATTCCTTGTTTTGTTAATTGGGTGAATGAACTACAATACAAAAGTAGCTAGTAACCTAAATAAAAAAAATCTCTAAATTTGAAGTTAGGTAAATGTACCATAAGAACTGGGACTCATATATTATGCACATGATGAGTGAACTTGGAAACAGAAGTATTTCTTAATCATATAAAATGTATGACAACCATGTGTTTTGAAATTAGTACCACAAAGCATAACTTGCAAAAGAACTGAAAGGACCTAAAGAACAGAATAAATCTTGACTATCTGCACAGTTTATTTCCATAAAACAAGAACTGTAGCAGGAGTTGTTTACTGTATTATTGATACATAACTGTTCCTATCTTTAATTGTCATTGTATATGTGCCTATAAAACATTTAATATACTTTGTTTTAAAGGTGTCTGAAATACATCTGACTTATTTTTAATGCATTTCCGGTAATACATTAAACTTGAAAGAAACGTTGTTTTATTGTTGCCAGTTTTGTTTTTAGTAGTTCTTTAGATCAGACTTGATATTAGACAGATTTCATACCTTTGTTTATAGTGAAAAAAGGTTAATTTCCTCCTTAAAACAACATGGGTTGCCAGACTGCACTTACTCAAACGCGGTTTCATGAATGAGCTAGTTTTGAGGGAGATCAATGTGAATTTGTAAACTTTTGTATCTCAATGTAAATCTGTATGAATTATGGGGACAGTAACTTAACTCTGGGGTTACTTGCCATTGTTCTGAGGAAATAGTGATCTCAGATTTATAATAATAAATTAGGACGTGTGGTGGCGTAGCCCATATATAGGTATTGCTGGGAGCAAAGTGCCAAATAGAAGCAAGCCAATATTTAAATTCTAAGTTGCCACATTTTCTTAATTTCTGCCTCTTTGCTTGCTAATCATTAAGGCTCCCACTATGGGGCTAAGGCCCATTCATTTCTTAGCTAGCAGAAATTATCCAAGGAGAGGGTAGAGCCAACCAGAGGGGCCATCATCCAGGTAGCCATGAAAGATATTTGTGCCCTCTACAGTATCCTGTCAAGGACAACATTTCTACCTAGGCCATAACCATACCTCTAACAGCTGATGTAACTTCCTGCATTCCACATAGCCTTTCACACCCTCTTTTTGCATGTTCATTCTACCAGCCATATGTAAGGAGGACAGCCATCACCAGCTTGGAAGCACAGAGCTCATATTCCTAGTCCAGCCATTTCAGTGCCTTACAAGTCTCCACTTGCTTGATGGTACTGGGCCAACTACATCCATTGTTCCCTCCCCAGAGGATGGTGGAGCCACCATCACTCATTCCCATCCTTCCCACCTGCCACTTCTAGTATCTGAACCATTACTTGGCATTAGCTCATCTAGTTTGTAGTCAGGGCTTCTCCCTTCTGTGCCAAAGAACTGGGCCTGAGCTACCCCGTTTAGAATGAAGTGTCATTAAACAACCATAGTCTATCCTCAAAATGCAATGTTTAACTGCTTAAATGAAAAACACTTTGTTAGACAATTTGAATATATTCATCCAATAACAATGAAATACATATAAATGTCATTTCAAATTTTCATTTCTCCCAAATACCAACTAGTGCATAGTTTTTCCATACTTCTCTGTTTTCTTCACGTTATACCAAATTAAAAAAAATCTGCTGTTGTATCATAAGAAAAGCTGACTGAAACAATGCTTTGACAAATGTATTATTATTATTAACGTAGGTAGAAACTTCAAATGCCGGTTGATTGTGCTGTACTGAAGAAATGCAAATAGGTTGTGTGGTGCAGGAGGTTGTGTAAGTATTTCAGTTGTTTGGACCAGTATATCTGCACACTATGGTGTCAGTACCAATAAGGAAAGGAAAGAGAACTCTATGACCCCTAGCTACTTTTGTTCACATCATATGGAATTTAGAGAGTCTTCATTGCAAATGTTATGAACAAGATTTCACCCCACAGTATGAACACAGCCTTTTTTCTATTAGTGTCATGTCCAAAATGAGCATTACCTTTACTCATCCTGATGCTTGTCTGGACAACATGAAACACTTTCAAGGGTCATAGCAATCCATCCTGCTCGCCTAAAACAATCGCCTAGTGACTGTGCTCTGCTGAACAGCTAAGAACTGATCACACAGATAGACTTGTATCTATCTGTTTCACCCCCAACAAGAAAGGTTCCAATCTACTCCCTGAGCAGTACACTTTCAAGGAGCTGAGAAACAATCCATCCTGCTCAACTAAAACAATCGCCTAGTGACTGTGCCCTGCTGAACAGCTAAGAACTGATCACACAGATAGACTTGTATCTATCTGCTTCACCCCCAACAAGAAAGGTTCCAATCTACTCCCTGAGCAGTACACTTTCAAGGAGCTGAGAAAGTATGTTAACTGATGTTTACCTCACATAATGTATATTAACTTTGCCTAACTTCTGGCAATGTGGTTAGAGCACACTCCCTGCCAAGACTCCCAGCAGCCATTTCCCTTCTCACTCTGCACCCCCAATATCCTTCCTTATCTAAACCTTGTAAATGTATTGTAAATTTGTCCAAGTATTCTGAAACATATTAACTCTGGGGTTACTTGCCATTGTTCTGAGGTAATAGTGATCTCAGATTTATAATAATACATTAGGATATGTGGTGGCGTAGCCCATATATAGGTATTGCTGGGAGCAAAGTGCCAAATAGAAGCAAGCCAATATTTAAATTCTAAGTTGCCACATTTTCTTAATTTTTGCCTCTTTGCTTGCTAATCATTAAGGCTCCCACTATGGGGCTAAGGCCCATTCATTTCTTAGCTAGCAGAAATTATCCAAGGAGAGGGTAGAGCCAACCAGAGGGGCCATCATCCAGGTAGCCATGAAGGATATTTGTGCCCTCTACAGTATCCTATCAAGGACAACATTTCTACCTAGGCCATAACCATACCTCTAACAGCTGATGTAACTTCCTACATTCCACATAGCCTTTCACACCCTCTTTTTGCATGTTCATTCTACCAGCCATATGTAAGGAGGACAGCCATCACCAGCTTGGAAGCACAAAGCTCATATTCCTAGTCCAGCCATTTCAGCCCCTTACAAGTCTCCACTTGCTTGATGGTAATGGGCCAACTACATCCATTGTTCCCTCCCCAGAGGATGGTGGAGCCACCATCAGACACTCATTCCCATCCTTCCCACCTGCCACTTCTAGTATCCGAACCACTACTTGGCATTAGCTCAGGTTGTAGTCAGGGCTTCACCTTTCTGTGCCAAAGAACTGGGCCTGAGCTACCCCGTTTAGAATGAAGTGTCATTAAACAACCATAGTCTATCCTCAAAATGCAATGTTTAACTGCTTAAATGAAAAACACTTTGTTAGACAATTTGAATATATTCATCCAATAACAATGAAATACATATAAATGTCATTTCAAATTTTCATTTCTCCCAAATACAAACTAGTGCATAGTTTTTCCATACTTCTCTGATTTCTTCACTTTATACCAAATTAAAAAAAAAATCTGCTGTTGTATCATAAGAAAAGCTGACTGAAACAATGCTTTGACAAATGTATTATTATTAACGTAGGAAGAAACTTCAAATGCCGGTTGATTGAGCTGTACTGAAGAAATGCAAATAGGTTGTGTGGTGCAGGAGGTTGTGTACGTATTTCAGTTGTTTGGACCAGTATATATGCATACTATGGTGTCAGTACCAATAAGGAAAGGAAAGAGAACTCTATGACGAGTAGCTACTTTTGTTCACATCGTATGGAATTTAGAGAGTCTTCATTGTAAATGTTATGAACAAGATTTCACCCCACAGTATGAACACAACCTTTTTTCTATTAGTGTCATCTCCAAATTGAGCATTACCTTTGCTCACCCTGATGCTTGTCTGGACAACATGAAACACTTTCAAGGGTCATAGCAATCCATCCTGCTCACCTAAAACAATCGCCTAGTGACTGTGCCCTGCTGAACAGCTAAGAACTGATCACACAGATAGACTTGTATCTATCTGCTTCACCCCCAACAAGAAAGGTTCCAACCTACTCCCTGAGCAGTACAGTTTCAAGGAGCTGAGAAACAATCCATCCTGCTCACCTAAAACAATCGCCTAGTGACTGTGCCCTGCTGAACAGTGATATACTGGCTAAAGAACTATGGTAGATGAAAGGTCTTTACTCTAGCGTGCTAAAGTGCGACATTACAATGCACTGTGATATAGATTCACCCAGGTGATAAACTATTATACTTACAGTCTCGGTCACCCTTAGGCAGCTTTAAATACTAGCTACTGTGTTTATTTTAAATGTGTCCTTGAAGTTGTTTCTGCACTAAATGTCCTGACTTGTGTTCACATGACAAATGTGTATTTTATCTGTGTTTTACACACTGTTAAATAGCCTATATTTTTCTGTTTAAGACTCCCCTTTACAACTTCCTCTCTCTCCATATCTCTCCAGCAATCCATCCTGCTCACCTAAAACAATCACCTAGTGACTGTGCCCTGCTGAACAGCTAAGAACTGATCACACAGATAGACTTGTATCTGTCTGCTTCACCCCCAACAAGAAAGGTTCCAATCTACTCCCTGAGCAGTACACTTTCAAGGAGCTGAGAAAGTATGTTAACTGATGTTTACCTCACATAATGTATATTAACTTTGCCTAACTTCTTACTAGGTGGTTAGAGCACGCTCCCTGCCAAGACTCCCGGCAGCCATTTCACTTCTCACTCTGCACCCCCAATATCCTCCCTTATCTAAACCTTGTAAATGTATAGAATCTTTAGTTTAACCCCCAGAAGCTAGTATCTGAACCATATAATCTAGAAACTTACTGCTTTAAGTAAAGTATTACAGTTCAACCCAAACAGGCTGTTAGTAAGGTGTTAGCCACTTAGATACTTTGTTGACCGAGTGCCCCTCCCCTGTGCCTCTCACCTGAGCTCTGCTCTCTGCTTCACTAATTGTTTTCTGCTCTTCTGGCTAAGTCTTCTTTGCTCCAACCCACTCCGTTTGCCCTGTGAGCTCACTCCGCTCCTCTACACTGCCTCCAATTTCCACCCACCCCCACTACTCCTACCTTTATTCCCACCTCTATTCTCCACCCCATTATCTTGCACGCAATCCCACACTCTTCTCCTCATTAACCACTCCCACTCCCATCCTCCTCCAATTAACCTCCATTCTCCATCCCATTATCTCTCACCCAATCCCACACTCTTCTCCTCATTAACCACTCCCACTCCCATCCTCCTCCAATTAACCAACCTCTCCCCAACCTTATCCATTATACCCCCTACTCTTTTCCACATCCCTCACTCCTTCTCCTTAACTTACCCACTGACACCAAACTACCTTTTCCCACCTCCTCAATTTACCATGCTCTCTCCACTTTCTGTAACCCTTCCTTGCCATTCATTCTTCTTACTTCTTCTAATCACTCTGACCCATGCTACCTCTTATCCCACCTCCAAACTCCTCCCTTCTTTCCTACCCCCCACCTCCTCAACCAACTCCCTTCCTATCCCTACAACCTCCCACTTTCACACCATATCCTCCTCTCTTGTTCAACCAAATCCACTCCACTACTACAAACCTAAGATCACATCCTCCTCATTGAAGCACAACACACCTAAAACAATATTGCTTTCCCCACATAACTCAAGTAGCAAACCCAAGCTCCTGCTCACATCTTCCTTTGCCAACCTCTTCTTATCAGGAGACATACACCCCAACCCCAGACCAAAGAATAAGACCAACCACACTCCTCCAATCACTACCTATACCACCAAGCCTAAATATCTCAAACTACTTACCATTAACACCCAGAGTTTGAGAAATAAAATATCCCACTTCCAGGCTTGGCTAAACCATACTCTACCAGATATAGTTGCAGTCTCTGAGACCTGGCTAAACCCCCACATTCCTGACTCTAAAATTCTACCCCCTGGGTTCCAAGCACTCAGACAAGACCGCCAACATAAGAAAGGAGGAGGAGGAGCCTTAATTTACTCTAGTCTACTCTCCATCACTCCCTAACCAAACTCCATTCCTCAGTTCAATAACACTGAACTAGTCATAGGAATATTCAAAGTGAATGACCATAAAAACATTTGTGTTATGGCCCTCTACATTCCCCCTGGAAACAACAGCAATACACTTGAAGAAATACTTCTATGGGCCACAACCAATATTACACTTGAGACATACATTTTAGGGGATGTGAACATTGACTGGAACAAAATCAATTCCAAAACTCCCTCCATTTCAATTAATCTATTTAACTTCACACAACTTATATGTGACATCACCAGACCCAACATAAAGAATCCCCCAGGGACCACTCTTGACTGGATGCTTGCCTTCCACCCAAATAAAATCTCACACTCAGGCACCTTACCAAGCTCCATGAGTGACCATTTGCCAGCCTTCATCCATAGAGAAACCTCCTCCACTCCTCACCTTCACCAATACATCGATACTCGAAACCTCACTAACTTTAATCCCACAACTTTTTCCTACTCCCTCAAACTCACAAACTGGGACAGCCTAAAAACTCTTCCTCTAGATAATGCTGTAGACTTCTTTAACTCTACCTTCTTAAATACCCGGAACTCCTAGGCCCCAACTAGAAGAAAATGTATAAAACCCAACTCTGCCCTATGGCTAACTAAAGAAAATAAAACTCGTATACAATGAAGAGACAAGGCCTGGAAACTTTATCACCACAATAAAGACCCCGACTCCCTTCTGAAATATAAGCAACTCCGCAACCTAGCCAAAAAACAAATTATAAAAGACAAAAAATCCTACTATACCAAACTCCAGGCTAACCATTCCAAAAACCCCAAACAATTTTGGAACTCCATCAACTCTCTTCTAAACCCAGGTACCAAACAAAATGCTGACCCAGACACCAGCAAAACAGATCTAGAAATAGCTACTCTATTCAACTCCTTCTTTATGAACTCTATAGCAGAACTCACCAAGACCTTCCCAAATAATGACCCCTCCACCACCCTCAAAGCCTCCTCCCTTACCTCTACCAAACCTCCCATCCCCAGCAATCCCCCTTCATTTCAACTCAAACCCATATCCACTGCTTACATAAAAAAACTTCTCTCCAAACTCAAGCCATGTTCCAACGCCCCTGACTATATCCCCCCACTATTCCTAAAACTTGCAGCTGATGGTATCGCAGTCCCTATCAGCATTCTCATTAATAGATCCATTCAGGAATCCTATGTACCCAAACTATGGTGCTCTGCCTACATCCTACCCCTCCACAAAGGAGGCAAAAATAACAACTTCTCTAACTTCCGACCTACAGCCATTCTCTCCCCTATCTCAAAAATTCTTGAAAAATGCATCCACCTCCAGCTCATGCCTTTCCTTACCAATAATCAACTGTTCACCCCTACTCAGCATGGTTTCTGCCCTGGCCACAGTACTATAACTGCTCTTCTCTCTTACCTAGACATAGTAAACCATGCCTGAGACTCTGGAGAAATTGTATCTACAGTCCTCCTTGATCTCTCCAAAGCATTTGACACAGTCTCCCACTCCCACCTCCTTAAACACCTCTCTAACCTTAATCTATCTCAGAACACCCTAGCTTGGTTCAGTAGCTATCTCACTGACAGATCTCAGGCTGTCAAGCGGCAAACTGGCACCTCAACCTTCCTTCCCACCCCAGCTGGGGTTCCCCAAGGATCCATACTTGGTCCAATGCTCTTTAATATATTCATTAATGATTTCCATGCTGCCATCCCAAACACTAAGACAGTACAATACGCAGATGACTCAACCCTAGTCTGCTCTGCTTGCAGTGCTCCAAACACTAACTCAAATCGCCTTCTCAACTACAGAGAACTGGATGCTTCAAAATCACCTCTCCCTAAATGCCAACAAATCTAAGATATTACTTTTCACTCTCTCTAAATCCCTCACTATCAACAAAAACTCTTTCAAAATAGTTAGCCATACCAACTCATCCATAGAAGTTGTTTCATCTGCTAAACGTCTTGGGGTTACTATTGATGAACACCTAAAATTTGATACTCATATTCAGCTAAATATTAAGAAAACACATCAAAAACTTGGTATGTTGTACAGAAACTCCCACTTTCTCTCACCATCTACAAGACAAACACTTACCACTACCTACTTACTACCATCACTATTGTATAGTGCTCCTCTTCTAACCAACCTATCTTCCTCTATCACTTCCAAACTAGAAATCTGTTACAACAAAATCTCTAAATTCACCACTAAATCCAAATACACCTCCCACCACTGTTTATCTCTCCACGAACTTCAGTGGCTAGAACTTCCCAACTTCCTTATCTATCTCCAACTCACTTCAGCCCACAAACTAATTTTTAATCCCACCAGTTGCCCAACTCTAATTAACATCTTACCAACATACACTCCTCACAGAACTCTAAGATCTGCCCACCAAAATCTACTTTCTGCATACAAACCAAACTGTCCCGCCGGCCAACTTCCCCTATCATTTTCCCTAGCAAAAAAATGGAATTCTCTCCCTCCCACTCTAAGAACCTCAGAAAACCTTGAACACTTCAAAACTCAGCTCCATTCCCACTTCACCCAAAATTGGAACTGCAGTTGCACTCAACCCACCTAGCCCACTAAGCCCCTACCACAAGTTAATCTACCCCATACTGACTACCTAAAACAGTAGCCTCACTTTGAATATAACATTACTTAGCATTCTTTATCTTAAATGTATATATTGTAAATAGCTTTCCAACTGTCCTCCTTCCCCTTCTGGGGAAGATTCTCTCTATTGGCGATTCTTAAACTTTGATGCTATTAACTAAATCATCCTCACTTCTCATCCTGAATGAGGATGTATACACTTCTTATCCTGAATGGTGATGTATACACCCCACCTTCTCTAGTTCTTTTCTGTCTGTCTCATCTCGATACTTTTTAAATAATGTACTTTCCACCTACATTCACCTCTCTATGCAAATTTGTGTTTAAAAAAGTCATTCTATAACTACATTCTAATGAATAACTACAGTCAAATGAATAACAACTGTTATTTTACAACCTTAATATCGTCTGTCTCAACTTGTCCCAGTCCTAATACAATTGTATGTATGAATATAACTTACAAATGTATGTATGCAATACATGTTGCCATTTTCTGACTGTACCCTAATATGTTTTACTATGTAATATAACTTTTTTGTTTATTGTCACTGTGTATTATAGATAATGTAATAATACTTTATTTGCTTATTGTTACTGTGTTTTTGGAGCTTTTCTCCCCGGGCCTCCACTGAAAACAGGCTCCCTGAGCCCAGTGGACCTCCCCAGTCATCAAACTGGAAATAAATAAATAATAAATAATTATTATTTATTTTATTTACATTTGTTTACCAGGAAATTCCAACTCGACACAGGCCCTTTTCAGTGGAGGCCTGGGGAGAAAAGCTCCACAGAAAAATAAACGAGCAGCAGAGTACATGAAGAAAAATTGAATATACATGCAATAGCAAATAATACATACTACAGCAAACATTAGCTATACATACAATATGAAACATAGTAATGAACAGATATACCAATATCTAGCTAAAGGCTAGTAATAAAGGTAGGATGTATATATGGATGGTATTAAGCTCACACAGATACTGTTCTAAACTCATATACCTAAATCTTATATACAAATATTGCACTAAACTCAAGCAGATATAAAGCAGAAGCTCCACATGAAGGTGGAACAAGCCAGAAGGGCTAATGGGATGGAAGGGGAAGATAGAGGAGTAAGAGAGGATACTGAGTGAGTAGTATATGTGGCAGTGAGAGGAAGCTAGGCGTAAGTCAGTTGGATATGTATTTGGAGTTGAGATGAAGTGAGGTAGTTAAGCATATTATAACAGGTCTGAGAGATTGAGTAAGGATGGAAGGGGAGGGTAAAGGGTGAGCCATAGCCAGCAGAGGAGGAATGCAATGATCAGATGGTGTGAGGTATGGTGGCTAGAGGAGGGGAGAGGAAGGAGAGGTAAAAGGAGGGTTACTAGTTGGGATTGGTGCATGGGCATAACCTGAGACTTTTTAAGTGCGTTTTTAGTGCAGTCATGAAGTGATTGCAAGAAGATAGTGTGGTTATAGAGGTGAGGAGATTGTTCCATAATCTGGCTATGACACAGGAGAATAGTGTTTCTCCCACTGAGTTTTTGGATTTTGTCACTAGAAGTAGATTTTTGCTGCTGGAGCGTAGAGGTCTAGTGGAGCAGTAGGACTGGAGAATGTTTTGAAGGGATAGGAGTTTAAGAGGATGGTTTACTAACTTATGGGCAAGGGAGAGTTGATTCCAGTGAAGAAGTTGAGGGAGTTCAAGCCAGTCAAGTTATCTAACTGAGATACAGTGGTGGCTGTAATAAGATGCACCAGTGGCAAACTTAGCAATTTTATTGTAGCAAGCCTTGAGCTTGTTTAGGCCTGTTTCTCTAAGGTAGGTAAGTATAGGAGAAGTGTAGAGTAAAGTGAAGATTAGGTGGGAATTGGCAGCAGAAATTCTGGCTGTCTTGGTGAGGAATTGTTTCTGTACAATGCACCTATTTTTGTGAACCTTTTTATGCTAAGAGAAATGTGAGTGTCAAATCTGAGATTGTTATCAATCTCAACACCAAGTAGTTTGGTGTGCTCTGTTGGGGAGATGACAGTATTGTCTTTGGCTAGAATATTAAAGTGGGGGAAAATTGGGTTAGATTTAGTAGGTTGGAAGATAAGGAGTTTAGTCTTGCTCTGGTGGAGTAATAACTGGGCATTAGATAGCCAGTTTTCTACAGATAAAAAGGCTTCCTGTGTGATCTTTGTGAAGTTCAGGTATAGTTGGGGCTGAGCAGATGAGGGTGGAGTCGTCTGCATACTGTATAAGAGAATCATGTTTGGCGGCTGTGAATAGATCATTGGTGAAGAGTGAGAATAGTAGGGGACCAGGGATGGAGCCTTGGGGAACACCAAGTTTTACAGGAAGTCGAGAAGATAGGTCATTATGCCAGACAAGTGATTGTTGGCAGCTAGTTAGATAGCTGTGAAACCAATCAGTAGCTGATTGGGAAAAGGATAGGTTAGTGAGAACAGAGATTAGTAGTTTGTGTGAGACCAGGTCAAAAGCCATGGATAGATCCAGAAATATAGCAGAGGAGAACAGGCCATTATTTTTATGATGAAGGATAGGATTAGTGAAAGAGAGCAAGGCAGTAGTAGTGCTGTGGTATGGCCTGAAGCCATGCTGGGTGCTGGAGAGAAGGTTATTAGCTACGAGGTAGTCTAAGACTTGAGAATGGATGCATTTCTCAAGTATCTTGGAAAGTGGAGAAAGCATGGCTATGGGGCGGTAATTGGAAAGTTCAGTGGAGGAGCCTCCTTTATGTAGGGGAATAATGTGGGATATTTTCCACAGTGTGGGGACATAGCTTTCTGATAAGTACCGATTAAGATAGAGACTGGATACACTAGGGCATCTGTTGCTATTTTTAGGTATTCAGAGGGGAGATTGTCAGCTGCAAGTTTTGTACCCTTAAGTTTCAATAGACGTTTTTTTTTTATATAGTAGGTAGGCACTGATGAAAAAGAAAAGACTGTGGGCAGAGTATTTGGTTTTGATGTAGGGAGGGTGGGTAGAGGTTCATAGGTTCATAGGTTCATAGTTGGTACTAGGCTATCGGCCCTAGGGCCTATACAAGCCTAGCCATAACAATTCCCTGGCTATTTCTTCCCACACTATTTACTTCCCTAGATCCCTATCTAGCATGATCCCTGGGGAGGGTTGTGTTGTTTAGTCAAAGACGGAATGGTTTCAGTAAAGTGTTTATTGAATGAGTCAGCAATACTGTTTGGAGGAAGGGGGAGTGGTAGGTGGGGGGGTGCCTACTTTACCTGGGTTGAGAATGGAGTTTATTGTGGACCAATACTGCTTAGGGTTGTGATGGGAGGAGTTTAGGGCAGACTGATAATATTGGGTTTTAATTTCTTTTATTTGCTTTTTGACCTTGTTGTGCAACTCTAGGAATGACTGTCTAGAGAAGGGGGGTTTATTAAGTGCCAGTGCTCCCAGGCCTTATCTATGATTTTCATTAGTGCCCTGGTGCTTTTTTGTAGCCAAGGGGAGTACTGTGTTTTGATTCTGGCATTTCTTATTAGGGCATGTGGGTTTAGGATGTTTAGGAAGGTGCTATTGAAGAAGTGGACAGCTTCATCCAGCTTGAGGTACTTTAGTGGTGTCCAATTACATTTTTGAAGGGATGAGATAAAAGAGAGAGGGTTAAAGTTTACCCTATTTCAGATTTGCCTCTAGATGATGGGTTTAGCACAATTTAAGTGGTGTCTCAGAAGGAATGTTGGAGTGTGGTCACTGAGGCTGTCTGGTAAACAGCCAGCTAAGTATGAGTGAGGGTCTTTATTGACTAATATTCAGTCGAAAGTAGTATGTTTGTTAGAGTTTTTATTTATCCAGGTAGGTGACTGTATTAGTTGAGAGAAACCATGAAGATTTAGGTGCTGGGCTGAATGATTGTTACTACAAGATAGCCAGTTGATATTAAAATCACTTAGGATTATGGTTTCCTGGGGTAGGGAATGGTTAGCCCAGTTCAGGAGGTTTTCCAGGGGTGGGATGTTTTGGCCAGGTGGGAAGTAGCATCCTATGATGTTGATTATTTTATGTGGGTTTAGTTTGATGCTGGCATATAGGATTTGTTCATTTCCAATGTGAGGGCAGATGTGTTTAGGATCTGGATGTTGAGGTGGTGTTTAAACATTAGAGCCACACCACCCCATTTCTTAGATTGCCTATCTACTCGAAGAATGTTATAACCTGTTGGGACTATTTCCTTACTTTTGATATGAGGTTTGAGCCAGGTTTCAGCCAGGATGAGAATATCAGGAGAGTATAAGGCTATGTTGGCATTTAGGTCATGGGTTTTATTAGTTATACTTCTGTTATTTAGACACATGAAGAGGAAGTCAGATGGCTTTCTGTTGGATGTTAGTTGTGAGAAGAAGCAGCTATTAGCAGATTTTTAGGTGAGGAGCTGGTAATGGTAGGACCAGGGTTAGGATGGATATCATCACTGAGGGCTAATTTAGATAGGGCAGTAAACACAAGTTTTATAAATCTGGTAATTACCCTGTCATATTTTAGGGATATTTTTATTTGAATGTAACAGGTGACTGGTAGTACGGTGGGTGTATTGGGATAGAGACTGTGATGGTATGACAAGTGTAATTAGTAGGTGGATGATGGATAGAAGTGAGAGTAAGGGTGCATTGATAGTGGTGGGGTTTGTCTATTATGGAGTTCTAATAGGATGTAAGGTGTGCAAGAAGAGTGCAGTTAAGGAGTGTAAGCACATTAGGTAGTAGCATGACTGTGTCAGATGAGCAGTTAGATTGGAAGTGGGTGGGGTACTGTGAGTTGCAGAAGAGATAGGTGACTAGTATTGTTCTGATTGGTTGCTGGTTATTGGGAGAGGTTAGGGCCTAGAATAAATTTAGATGTAGTGGGGGAGGGTGGAATTAGGGGGCAGGGTGGGATGCGAAGTGAGCCCATGCATAGCACAGGTGAATGGAGCAGGGCTTAAAACCCTTGTGTCCTGATGGGAGACTAGTAATTTAAAGATGGCTCCATAAACAGCAGGAATCTAATATAGACTTAGTATTGGGGTGGGGGGAAGCAAAAAGGGTGTGAACCAGCAAAAAAAACAGCCAAACCAGAGAGGCAAGTAGTGGAAAACTATGAGTGAAGGCCTTAGTGGGGGAAATAGTAATACAAACTCTACTTGTAAAGTGAAGGAGAGAAAAGACAGCAAAGTGTATTAAGGTTGGGAGTGTGTCTTCACATTGACTTGCTTATTAGTAGCCAGTTTATGCACAGATTAAAGATACATTAGCAATGAAAGGGAATGTATAGAGATGCAAATGAACAGATGGGCCTCAAGTGATACAAAACTAAGGCAAACAGCACAATTAAATTTACACCTGCAAATAAATTAAAATAATGCACAGATGTTATAAGCATATATACTGACCATCATAAAGATTAGGGCTAGTTTTATGAAGTATGTATAAGATAGGTCTGGGTCTGCACTTTTTTGAAATATTAAGTGCTACAGAAATAATTTTATTAAGTCTGTTGTGAAGAGGTTACACATTCAGAAAACTTGGGGGGTGGTAATTTTCCATCTCCTAATTATGCTTTTTAATACTGATGCCATACCTAACAAAAGCAAATTGTGCTGCTGCTACTTGGTTACTTTTCTGGGATGGGTTAAGCAATCTAAGCCCTTTAGTGACTTTTCCTCACATTAGCCAGACAGAATCAGTGCTATTATCCTCTCAGGGTAATCCTTAGTATGGACGGTGACTTGTTTACTGAGTAAATAGACATCCAGCTAACAATCCAATTGGATGGTGATTGGATTACTGAATAAACAGACACCCAGCTCACAATCTAATTGGATGGTGACTTGATTACTGAGTGAGCAGACACGCAGCTCTCAATCTAATTGGATGGTGACTTGATTACTGAGTAAACAGCCACCCAGCTCGCAATTTAATTGGATGGTGACTAGATTACTGACTGTAATTTGATGCTCAGAGTGTAGCATGCTGAAGTGTTTCTAAACTGCATTCTTCTCATTAGTGTTCCTGCATATTGAAGCTTTTCTCTATTTCACTGGGGATCTGGGTTTTGTACTCTGTGATTAACATCACAAAAGTAATGATTCTTGTCACTTTTGACCATTTATTTGTCTGTACTATTATCAATATTGTTAACTTGTGCATTGTGTACATAATTGCTACAAAATTAATCTCAGTACTCTACTGGTGACATGATGACAACTTGATATATGTTTTCTATGCCTTGCATGGTTGTATTTGTGTGTGTGTGTGTGTGTGTGTGTGTGTGTGTGTGTGTGTGTGTGTGTGTGTGTGTGTGTGTGTGCGTGCGCGCAAGTGTGTTTCCATGTGTGTGCATATCTGCATTCATGCATGCAATGCATATCCTAACACAAATGGGAGTACATGTTACACAGAGTGGGCTCTCTCCTGGTAGATAATTTCCATAACTACAATACAGCTTTAGTTTACTGTACATCTGTTATGAACTGCAGTAGCACCTTTTTTGTAGTGTTACTTCCTTGCATATGTACTGCCAGCAGTTTCCTTCTTTGTACCCAGTAACATTTCAGCACTGTATAGATTCCACGTAACTAGGGAGCTGCCCATTTCCCTGCATTATTAATTGTTCTGTCCTTTCTTGCATCGACCAGGTTGCCAAATCCTGTGATCAAACAGAGTTGTTCTGCTTGCTTTCACCAAGTACGTAGCTTAGGACCTTCATAAAATATATTTTCCAAATAGCCTCAGTTGGAATAGTTAATCTTCAGGAATCAAAGAAACTGAGCTGAGCAAGAGAAATCCTCTATGTAGAATTGTGCATGTAAAGATTTCTAAGTAAGAAAATGAAGTAACACTATGTGGAGAAATAAGAAATAACTGCTCATGAGGGACTGCCCTGAGCCAGAGATACCTTTTGGTAGTGGGCTGGTAATAACTCTAGCAGCTCATAGGGTTCTGTGCAACTGTTAATGGCAAATTGTCCTACTGAACTCTGGCTAAGATCAGAGTATGGTTAGCATAGTTTAACTGTAGTGCTGTAGGGTATATCTTATTCTAGTGGTTAAATAGCTATGAATCAGATGATCAAATAAGCAGTCTCCTGGGAGAAGGTCAGTGGCATTAGGTCTTAAATGGCATTCAGATCTGAATATATATTTTTTTAATTTTTCTATACTGCTTGAAAGGCATTAATTCAATCTGAAGCAAAGTCCTATATGGTTACAAAAAGGTGTAAAACAAATGTACAAATGAATGTAGCACGTATGAAAGGACTTTGATAAATTGTCTTGATTTTCATTAAGGTTAAGGTAACAGTGTAGTAATTATGATCTGGATGTCTGTTTAATTTACTTAGTTACTAGATTAATGTCAATGTTTGCCATTACTTGGGGAGGAAGGAAGGAAATACATTATATAGTCCTCTACATGGTCACATAGTCTGGGTAAGTCACATGTAATAAGAAACAGAAAACTGGAGCCAAGAAATGTGAATGAGATCATAAAGGCTAGTTCTCCTTTTGAGCAGATCTGCAGTGGTATGGCAACTGAAATCTGTGTTTCAGTGAATGCCAGAGATGTCATAATAACATTGCATGCCACTTTGTTACTATGGATATAGGAATATCTAGTGAAGTTTCTTGAAGAGATCACACCATTCTGTACTGGGAGTTTCATTTAAGAGCATTCCACTGGAATACATAACTCTAGTGACAGCTGAAGTGATTTTAGATTTTTTTTAGATATCATTTGTTTTATTATTAATGCAGTTCTCAGGTTTGTTTGGCTTTTTTGTTTTAAGGAATTAGTATGTGCAGTGTTTCTTTACTTGTCTGAACTGTGATTGAACTTTGATTTGTCTTTAGTGTGTACTGCCATTAATTTTTGATGTAGAGGTCCTTGCCTTTTCTGCACAGTTGCTTAACTATGGAATTAGTAAAATTATTTAGACTTTTTCAATGACAATGTATTTTCTCATATGTTTGCATTAGTTTGATATAGTGTTTTTCTTGTTTGGGTTTTCCAATTATTCCAAACATAACAACACTCTTAAAGTTATGGGATTAATCTTAAAATCAATATCTCTCTGACACCAAGAGAATCTATTATTTTTATATAAAGCCTCCCTGCAAAATAGTAGAGTTGATGTCATTGCTTTTTCAATGAAATGATTGTAGACATTTTGATAATTCAATGTTTTGGGTTGAGATGATATTTTTCAACCAAATGACTATTAGACATTATGACAGTCAACTTTATGTCGGTAAACCATATATATATATATATATATATATATGACCAATGTTGGAATATAGCAATAGTTTCTGCATATCCTCTAGGGTAAACTTAAAGAAGATGGAATCAGTACATACATCAGTCTGTGACAAATCTAAGCTATAGTGATAGGTTCAAGGAATTGAAAATGTTTTCTATCTACTACTGGTACATGAGGGGTAAAGCAATTGTGTAGCAGTTAGTGTTGTTGCCTCACAGCAAGAGGTTCTCTGGTTTGATTCTTGGCTGGGGTGACTTCTGTGTGACGTCTGCATGTCCTCCCTGCATTTGTGTGAGTTTCATCTGGGTGCTCACGTTTCCTCCCACGTTACAAAGACATGCATCTGGAGCATTTCTCCATGGGCATCTATTGAAAATAGGCTTTGTCATAGTCGGAGTTTCCCAGTAAACAAATGTCAAATAATAACAAAGAGTTGCTACAATCTATTTTTAACATCTGCTTATGTACTAACTTAAGGTCATGCATACATAATAACATAAACTTCAATATACCATATTGTCATAAGAACATGTGGAGCAAATACTTAACAATCGTGGTTTCCAGAATTTGGAGTAAACTACCTGTTGATATTAGATTATCACCTACCATTTCCTCCTTTAAGACCAAACTTGACACTTGGATGGGGAATGACATATATAACTTCATCTTTAATGGATCAGTGTTCCTCCACATCCTTTTAAGTTTGAATACTGCCACAACAAACTATGAGAAATTACAAGATGGTTCATCCATTGATTTTGTGATATTAATCAGTCTGAATTAAATATATTATATATTAATGTTTGTGTATGTTTTCAGTTGGATTATCAAGTCATTAATGAGATGGCACAAGGGGTTTTCTTTCTACATGTTTTTCATTTGGAGAGTAAAGTCAGTATAGTAAGAGTTTTAGTCTGCTCAGAGTTTATGGTTAAAGATCATGTGGAATATGTTAATGTATATGAATGCCAAAAGAGAGGGAAAACGATGGCAAAGGTGGGAAAGGAGTATAATTTAAAAAAAGCACTGATTTATTTTAGCAGTATGAATAGAATGTTTAACAAAGTAAATAATGGCCCAGATTCATGAACACCTACACTAAGCATACACTGTCCTGAGTGAATAGACAACAGAAGCACAACTCACACCTTCTTCCTCCTAGTTTTACTTTTCCATATGATTTTCTTGCAGCCTTAAATATTGAGGGTGATCCATAAAGGTTACCACAAAATGTAGACTATGTGTATTCTTTGTATAATCTTTCTGAGTGACTACAAAGCACTAGTAATGTGGTATGGTTGTTCGTGAATACAGAATGTGTACACTTAGTGTAGATGTTAATGAATCTGGACATATATATTTTACAATATAGCAAGCAGGAAAATGTCTGATTCATTAACAAACAGAAAGAGTAAACCTGTAAACAGGGCAAAGTATGCTGTATTCAACTTTCTAAAGTAAAATCTTTTTTAGCGCTGTTTATCTGCTGTTTTTTTTCTAATTATATACTCTAATGAGTCAAAGAACACATTTTCCAAACCTTGGGATAAGTAAGAGGTTTCTGCAGAACTGTTTTCTTGTTTTAAAGATAGCAGACAGGACACATCAAAGTCCGTCACATTACCTTTAATAAACTTCAAGACCACCTTCTCTGTCCTCCACCTCTCTTCCAACTCAGCATCCTCTTTGGACTTCTTGCATGTTAACTATACTTCCTGTTTCACCTGTCTATAACTACACACTCACTCCGATACCACTTTTACATTTCATCATACCACCAAGTGGGTCCTTTTGCTTTCTGTTCCATAAGACAATGCCATCTCTCTGGAAGAACCTTCCTCTGCTTAACCAGTAAAGTAAAAGCCCTACTAAAACAAAGAGATTCTGCATGGAAAACTGAAAATCCTGCAGTTACCTAACTTATTAAATTCTGCCAGGAACAAAAAAGTCTAATGTTCAAATTTCCTGATAAAACAACTTCCTATCAAACTCTAAGCGTTACCGCTCAAAAATAAAATCACTCTCTTAGATCATATTTTCAAAATGCAATACCCAACCAAAACATTTTAGCTTAACTGCCTCTCTACTTGACGCTGATGGCATTCTAAAAGCATCCATTATCTTAAAACTTCATTCCTTCCTTCCTCTCCCCTTTCAAAACTTCTTTATCACAGCTTCTATTGTAACACAACCCCCTTTCTCTTCTCTATCAAGTATTGAATGTAATTATGCTCCAAACAGCTGAAATTCTCACATTTTGTTCTATGCATATATCTAAAACCTTTACAGTTCATGCAAATACTTATTCCTTGCCATAAACCATTTGTTTTTACTCTCTGTGTTTCAATTTTACATGCCTATGGTCCAGATTATACTCAGAAAGCATCAGTTGACCAGCTCATTGAATGAGTTAACAAATATGAGTAAAAGAAAAGAAAATATATTTAAATGTCTGTTTTTCACTTCCAGCATTTATTTAAAACTATGAAGTTTAAACATTGGTTATATTACTGCCTAATAAATTATTTCCTGACTCTCATGTGCATTATAAACCCCCTAAAATCCACCTGTTACATTTGTAATCCTGCCATAATCTTTGCAACTTGATCTTAAACACTGCCTCTTTTCTCACCCCCTGCAAAACTGCTGCTATTATGTCACTCCCAACCACCCCAACCTTTTATATCCAAAATATTTCAAACACATTACAAATCTGTCTACAGTTGCCAAAATAATAAACACTGCGCATATTAGAAAACTTACACATACACTGGTAATTATGGCATCCTTACTAGTACACAGCATGGGTTAAGAAAGGTTTCAGTGCAGTCAAAAAAGGTCAGGCTAGACAGTCATTGCTTGCTGTGAATGTACTGGGAATGAGATTGGCAGAAGCCAAGCTGTCTCAAGTCATTCATTCTGTCTATCTATTTATCTATCTATCTATCTATCTATCTATCTATCTATCTATCTATCTATCTATCTATCTATCTATCTATCTATCTATCTATCTATCTATCTATCTATCTATCTGTCTATCTATCTATTTATCTATCTATCTATCTATCTATCTATCTATCTATCTATCTATCTATCTATTTATCTATCTATCTATCTATCTATCTATCTATTGTGTCCATGTATGCCCTGCTACAGTCCTATTGAAATAATTTACAATATGTATTAGACTTATAATTAAATATAACTCATTATTTTTTACATATTCAAGATATAACTTCAATATAGTAAAAAGTGTTCAAAGAAAATGTATTAAAAGAATAACAGAGTGCAGGGTAGTCACATAACAGGGCATTTATTTAAACTTGACTTATTTTCTATTAGTTATTAATGGTTATGTGGCAGCCTGTGCCTAGCATATTGAGTCACTGCAATCAGAATGAACTTCTCATGGGGCAAATTATACCACTCAAATAGTAAAATGCAGAGGCACTTTTAGATCAAGGTTTATCACCCAAAGTACTGTGACATTGTGGAACACACTGTCATTATAACTAAAGAAATGTAACTCATTAGAATCATTCAATAAATATTTAGATACTTAGGTTGGTTTGAATGTCCACTCTATGACCTTGGAATCTGCATTATCATGGTCCTCAGCTTTTATGCAGGTTACCAGGAAACTCTGAATCTATGAAATTTCCTATCTATCTATCTATCTATCTATCTATCTATCTATCTATCTATCTATCTATCTATCTATCTATCTAAATGAGTGTGTGTGTGTGTGTGTGTGTGTGTGTGTGTGTGTGTGTGTGTGTGTGTGTGTGTGTGTGTGTGTACAAGAACATCTACAAAAAGAAAAACTCTGTATAAAGAAAAAAGTTACTGCACCAAGAACAGCATTCAACACTTTTAAAGTACAGAATCTGATAACAAAATTTCTCATTCATCTTTATTTGCATTTTTTGCATTTAATAATTTAGTGTTTTATTGTTTGTTGTGTTTTATTCAGAAATTTATAACACCTCATAGAACTACAATTTGCTTAAATGAGGTAAGAGTTTATTTTTCAGCACATACTGATGTACATTTCAGCATGGTGACTCAGAGAAAAAATTGCTGCCTCACATCTCCAGGGTCCAAAGTTCAGTCTTGAACTCTGTGCACTATCTGGCTGGCTACAGGAAGACTATATTTGTCTCTGTCTTTGTCTCTTACCCATCTCATGACTGGACAAGGGCTGAGAAGGATGAGTTAATTTACCTGGTTAACAAATCAGTAATTATTTCACACACACACACACACACACACACACACACACACACACACACACACACACACACACACAAACATACAAAATATGTGATTGATAAAACAAGTGCATTTGAAAGTACAGGACCCAATTAATAAGTGTATTATAAAGCTTACAAAATTAAACTACTTTTTTTTTTTTTTTCACAAGAGTGAACCGGATCCCCCCTATAAACCCGGATGTCGAGGCTTTATCACCACACACACACACATATATACATAGATAGATAGACAGACAGACAGATATTCCCAGATCATATTAACTGCCAGTAACAGAGTACTTAGTTTAGTGCAAATGCAATCTAGAAATTCAACTCTATTCCGAGACTCAGTGATACATTGATCTCACAGTTAGTGTGAGAACTGATGGACATAGCCCACCATATGATATATATAGATAGATAAAAAATATTGATATATAGATGCATATATGTATGCATGTATGTGTGTTTCTGTGTGCCCAAATACCAACCTATTTACCTCTGTTAATATTCTAAATTGTCAGCATTTTGAACTATATATATCTGCAATGGTGCAGCGGTTAACATTGTCGCCTCACAGCAAGAAGTTCTCCGGTTTGATTTTTGGCTAGGGTGCCTTCTGTGTGGAGTTTTCACGTTCTTCCTGTGTTCACGTGTGTTTCCTCTGGGTTCTCCCTTTTCCTCCCACAGTCCAAAGACATGCATCTGGAGAATTTCTCCCCAGGCCTCCACTGAAAATAGGCTCTGTCCTAGTTGGACTTTCCCAGTCAGCAAATTTTAAATAATAAACAAAAATGTTGACAGTTTAAAGTACAGACAGTTCATATTATTGATGAATCACAATAAAAATCTCACAAGCACTTTTGCCCTTGTCAGAACTTCATCAGAAGTACTCATCTCTTCTTTTAAGTTTTAGTTAATGGACATTGGTTTAAACAAGCAATACCAGCTTGAATCCTGCTTTCTTATTTTAAATAAGAATGCAAAGTGATCTTTGACACGGATCTTACATATGCCATTGTAATAATGATCTATTTTAGTAATTTGCATACCAATATCAAGAGCAATTATTTCTGTACAACTAGTTTTCCCTTTTTATTGCTTTGTTCTTCCTTAAAGAAAGTGTGCACTACCCTTAATATATATATATATATATATATATATATATATATATATATATATATATATATATATATATGAGAAAAAGCAATAGATAGATATTGCATGACTATATTCCTGTTGCAACAGCTTTACATTGGGTTACATGGTACATAGCAAACAGAGATGGCATGTTGCTGTAGCTGCCCTTTATGGCTACAGAAGTGAACCAAATATGTAGCTAAGTAGATATGCCATGCTGTAAGCATCGTATCTATTAGCCTGATGTCACTGCATTGTCAAGTCACTAGTGTCAGTAGCATGCCAAGCAGATCAGGGCTGTTCTGACTTATCTTGTGCCTTTGCATTGCATGTCTAACCACCTTATAAATTGGTCACAACAGTGTTATGTGTAACTAGAAGTCAGTCAGCTCTGTGTACATTAATGCTGAGCTGGTCAGTGAATTTTGTAAATAATTGCATGCCTTAACACTTTTCAATGCTTTTATCATCTCTGCTTCAGTTTATAATCTGAAAAAAATATGTGTAAAAAGTGATGTAGTTTGAAGCAATTGATTAATAAATGCATGTAGCTTCCCACTAGCATCATTTTTAATTGTTTGAATGTTGTTAGACACCTAGATATTGCTTATGAGCTGATGGACTCTCTTATAATGTTAGACCTGTAGCAACTAAGTTCTTTTGTTATATGAAAATGATCAGAATGGATGATGCTGTACCTTGTCACTCATCACTACCAAGGAGGTCTTGTCAGGTACCAAAACCAGAAACTAACCTGAGCATCACATAGGATACAGCATATGTCAGACAAAAGACTGTTAAAAGGAGGTTTATGAGCATTAACAGTGGCCAGTCCTCAAGTTTGTAAATAAAAAGATAATTCATAATTTTAGGGCCCATGTTCTGATTGACAAGAATTGTATTGATAAATTGGAGCTGGACATAATTTTCAACTAACAAAGGATAAAAATGAAGCTAAACCTATATCTTTCATGCAAAAATTGCTAAACATGATCATAGGTCCCTGCAACCAAAACTCTTATATCATAAGAAGTCTACAGATCACTATGTTATAATTGACCACAGCAAGGACATGTCAATCAGTCATTGTCAAATAGCTGCATTATTTTCCCAAATAGGTAGTCTTAGAATTGCCAGTGAACCCACGTCAGCTTTTGTGGGATTGCAAACCATGTTGAACTGGAGCTGATGCCCTTAAACACAGAAGACTGAAGAGGGTATTTCAAAAATACATGTCAATAGGTGGTCTCAGTTTGACAAGTTTAAAATGAAGTACCCCTCTATTTTGAAAGACACACCTAATATTCTTATTTAACATAGCACAGTGAAGTTATCTGTCTTGTTTCTATACGTTTGTTTTAAATATGAGCATATCAGGATTTACTTTAAATAACCACATAATAATTGTCATCATGGTAGAATCTTAGTTAACTTTTTTTCTATATTTACAGGTTATGTATGTGATTTCCAGTTCCGAGTAAGTGACTAATAGAGAACAAAATCATTTTTACTGCTGAAAGGACTCTCTGTGCTTTAATATTGTTGTCCATAGCTTGCCTCTGTCCTCTTCTTTGTCATCTTTGTTGAGTGGTGTGAGTCTCTCTTTGAGACTTTTACATATTTTGAAAGTGTAGATAATGCTCTACAAAGCAAAATGCAAGCTGAATAAAGCTGTTATCGATAGCAGTGTAGTAACATGATAACTAGGCTGGTAAGATGGTATTTCATTGGGAATTATCATGGTTGTGTAGTGAAGGTATGGAGGTGAGTCTAATATGTAAAATTCCCATGCACTGTCTGGTTAAGCAGTTTGCTCAAGGTCACAGAACAGGCAGATGAGGGTTGAGGGAATCAAACCCTGTACCACAAGTACAGCTTACAGGCTTAATCCTCTGTGACAAATGCCAAATGGCATTGTTTTCTTTCTAAAAGTTGGACTATATTCCACCAGTTTTGATATCAAAATATATAAAAAAAAATGAAGTTAAACTATTGCAAAGGACATTCATACAGGATTTAGTTTTGTATTCCCTAGAAGCACAGAAAGCTTCTATCACATCCATGCTGTCACACAGATAAACTGTGGTCCTAGTGCCCTACTCCCAATTTCACTGCAACAGTTGGAAATATCCCAGAGGTCCTTATCAAAGAAGATTAGGCTTAAAATCATTAAACTACTAGAACAGACAAAAAGAACTGTCCATCTTTTCTGTATCATATAGCCTGCTCAGGGAGACCTATGCCTGGACTTCCACACAATCGTAGACTTATAGGTTCATAGGTATTTATTAGGCTAATGACCACAAGGGCCTTTTTAAGCCTAGCCATGCATCCCAAATCTTTGACAAGTTCTGACATCCTTGATAGGTGTAAGCATGGGCCTGGGAGACGAACCATTTACAGGTTACCTGTGCCCATTAGAGACATAGGTGCCAAACCAGGGATTAATTGCTGGTTTCCCATCCAATTGTCCAAGTTGCTCTTGAATTGGGTTAGGCAGGAACTCTGCTTCACATGGATGGGGAGCCTATTCCATAGACTGGGAAGTCTCTGGGATACATACCTATCTCTCCACCATGTCCTATTTATATCAGAGGCAAGGTTTAAGTCTTTAGAATGGGTAATTTTGGTACAGTTTGTTTTGTGGATATGCAGGAGTCCAGGATCTCTTGTGCCATAACAAACTGAAACATTTCCAAAAATAACAGAGCAAGGGATCTAAACCTGCTTCTGCAGATCAATAAAACAAGGAGGAGAGACAGCGTCTCTCGAACTTCTGGAATAATCTACACCTGCAGATAAAGTAGTGTGATACACTATCTTCCTTCAGACAGGCTCTAGATAACTGGATGGGAATTCATAAATTCACCCCAGGACTGACTGTCTCAGCCTTCCTTGAAAGAAAGGAGGTACAGTCTAGGGTAGGAAGTGGTAAGAAGTAATGGTCATGAGACTCAGTAGCCTTGAATTTCCTGTACTTCCCATAATTGACAGTCACAAACTCATACACGTGATGATTATTACAAAAGTGCACAACTAACAGGTACAAGGTCATCATTCCTTCAGGTGAAGGTTTTCATCATAGGAAATATTTAATGACCCGGATGACCTACATGATAAATATTTGCATGTACTGAGATATTTTGTGTTATGTGCATTTGGTGAAAATTACTGTCTCGCACAGCTATAATATGGAATAGAGAATGTTTAAGGAATAAGAAACAAAGCATAAGGAGAAACTCTGACACATTTATTTATTTATTTATCCTCTGTTGACCAGATTAGACATATTAGGCTAGTAGCTTTTTTTCTGGGGGGACACAAAGTGATATTTATACCACACATAAAACCAACTGCTGGATAATATCCATGGTTACAGTAACAGATCCAAACTAGAATTGTAAAGAGTGAGAGGCATGGAATGCAACTGCTAATGCTGGAGGGCAAGTTCAGAGAGAGAGAGAGAGAGATGGAAGGAGCTTTGGGGGAGTTAAAAGTAGACCAGGAGTGTTCTGGTACTACGTTGAGTAGGCTACTAGAAATAAGAACAGGAAAACTTGGGGGGGGGGCCCATAAATTTTTCCTTCCTAGCTACTACTTCTCTAAATCTTGGAGATTTTCTTAGGTAATCATTTGGCTTAGTTGTCTACAAAGAGGAGTGTTATGACTGGAAGGGAGATAATGTACGGATGGGTAAATGAGATGGAGAGAGTTAACAAAATAGGTCATGGTTATATCAGTCGAAGAGAGGAACTGGAATATCATTTTGTGGCATTTATTTAAGTGCATGCAGTCAGCCCTTGCATGGTCTTTCAGAAATAGTTCAACAGGTTACCTAGTGATAGTCTATTCAGGAAATCAGATTATGCCTGCACCAGACAGAGTGGCATTTTATATATATTTTCTTTTGAAAAACAAACTATAAACACACACACACACACACACACACACACACACACACACACACACGTGTGTGTGTGTGTGTGTGTGTGTGTGTGTGTGTGTGTGTGTGTGTGTGTGTGTGTGTGTGTGTAAATTTAATGCAGTACAGATCACAGGCTGCACATTTAGTGTATGTTGTTGAATTTTCTACATGACTTAATTCAACTTAATGTATTAACTAAATTTATTAGGACTACCACTTTTTCGTATGCCAAAAGTGGTACATATTTTATCATAATGTCAGATTTTGTAGTATAAGTTATGGCAATGTGGGACATATGTTATGGGAATATCAGATTTTGCAGTACAAGGTATAGCCGCCACTAATACAAAGACCTGATCTTCACTTATGTTGCCAAAATAAATGCTCAGTTTAGTAGTTTCTGCAGTTTTGTATAATATTGAGGTGTTTTTGGTACAAAATAATTGTTTTATACAACTATTAGAGAAAAACTGCAAATTGCTTTTGTCCTCAAATCCCTGGACATTTGCCATTTAGCATGTTTTTTCATAGGTCACAAGCACCAAAATAAGGATAGTCCTACATAAAGAGGGGCAGGTAGAAACGCTATGTAAATGAACAGGCCCTTCTTGGTTGGGACTTATTTTAATATCACTCTAATCACAAGGGCAAAGATACATAGAACACACACACACACACACACACACATATATATATATATATATATATATATATATATATATATATATATATACATACATACATATATAAAGTTATCACAGCCAGTCAACCACCAAGTTTTTTGGGAAGTGAGACGAAAGCAGATTAACCATGAAAAAAACATGTGGACATGGAGAAAACATCAGAACCACAAAGGCAGGGACTACTCAATAGCTTCTATTTAAATCACATTTAATGGAGAGTACAGCAGCAGTGAGTGTATGTTGTAGGAATATATATAAATGCTCTTGCTTTTATGTTTGTGCTGTTTACAGCAATAACTATAAGGAATTTGCTTACCTTATGTCCAGTGGTACAAGGAGACAACAAAGATATGTCATATGACAACAACAAACTCATGTCATGTGACACACCCACTATGTCAGTACAGTGACCTGGTACTTTTGTATTTTGAGGTAGAAGGTCTACACAGCATCTGACATTTAGCTCTTAGCTCCAGCCAGTAAGCAATAAGTTCCTTATTGGAAAGAAGTATTGCACATTACTAAAATTCTCTGCATTTAGATGAACTATAGCATCATACCAGCATTAGTCACTAATCCTGCATGACTTCATGTTTGCCAATAAAGATATTTAGTAAGCGGATAAGCTTTAATACTCACTCAGATAGGCACAGCAGATGTGAGTGTGTTACTTTAATACTGAAAGGAGTTCATCTTCATTAATGGGGATGCACCCACAGGAAGAAAACGTTTTACCATATTTTTCTACTTCAAGTATTACAAATTAATTTTAATTGTTATAACATTTAGTTCTGCAGTAAATCCTCATACTTGGTGTGACACATTCCAAAGCAAAACTATATCATTGTGTCTGTAAGCACCCAAACTATATTAAAAAGGATGGTTTGCAGTACAAGCACATTGATGACATTAAATAAATGTTTATTTTATGCATCTGGCCTTTGTATGTAATGCGAACATTCTGGACATGTGACATGCCTCAGATTTTAACAAGAAAGAAATAAAGGAAAACAGGTAGCTGTTTTAATCAAAATACCATTAAGTATACACTAAGACTATGTGATAAGTCACATATCTTTGACTTTACAGGCCCACTGTACAAATCTAATACTATAAGAATAATTTTAGACTTAAATGTTCATACATTAAATGCAGCACATCATGAAAACAAAGTTTGGTGCATTGCATTAAATCACAGTTGTCAGTTTCATGAGACATAATGAATAAATTCTTCAGTTGAAGCTCTGGTGTCATATTATTTAAAAACTGACAATATATGAGCTTCCATTAGCCTGATTAAACTCAAGTTTATAAATATGCCTGCTAATAACTTTTTTTTGTCCAAGATCCCAGATGTAACAGTTTATTTTTTTTTCTCATGAATATTTTTGAAAATGTAAAGTCTGTTTAGGTATTTTGACTGCCAAATGCAAATTGTTATAATGGCTTAGGATAACATATTTTGCCATTAATGGCATTTTATGAGGAAGCTGCTACAATGTAAGTGACATATGTATATATATATATATATATATATATATATATATATATATATATATATATATATGTGTGTGTGTGTGTGTGTGTGTGTATGTGTGTATAATTATCTTAATGAAAATACTAGCATTGGCAAGAAAAGACTGGCAATGCAAATGTCAACATGTCAGCATGAACGTACAAAGGATATTCTCACAGCACGCAGACTACACTACAAAAAAATTGTAAAAACATCCATTTTTGCAGGGAACAACTCCCTCTTGCACCACCAGTGTAAAGGGCTGTCCCCCACAGCATCTGCAAATTATATATACTAAGTCTGACATCACACAATATCAAGTAAAGGGCATATTTCCCAACCCTGGCTATTGAGCAATCTCACACGTTTAGTCAACCAAATTGTGTCAACTAAACAGACATCAACATTAGAGAGGCTTGTTTATTTTAAGTGGTCCTTTATATAGATATATGGTTCCCCTGTGTTTTGCTGATTGTCCATTTGTTTGACAAATGGAGAGGGTGTTGCTTAATTTCAGTGGTACAGATAGTCAAGCAGTGCAAATGTTGAAGTTATGTTTTGTCAAGCTAGGTGAGTGGGGTTGGAGGGTGTGAAAGTGTCAATGCATGTGTTTGTGAGTTACAGTTAGAGTCGGGGATAGGTTAGAGATAGGTGTTACAGGTTTGCGTGCAAGTGTGTGCATTTTAGGGTTAGCATCAGGTTTAGGTAAGGGGATTGATGTAGTGTTGTTAGGGTGTGTTTGTGCATGTTTTGTGTGTGGGTTATGGTGTGTGCCTTGTGTAGTGGTAGTGTTATGGGAAGGTTTTTATTATGGTAAGGTGTAGGATTAGGGATGGGAAAAGGGGCAGCATTAGGGTTAGGGTTAGCACCCATTACTAAATAAGCCCCCCTGTCCTCCTTAATAGTAGGTGCTAACCCTAAAATAAAAGGTTTGAAAGGATAAGGCCCATCTGGAAAGTTTAACATTACAGTCCTTCTGTCTATGCAACCATAATCAGTGTAGTGATGCATGGTCTGTGGCCAGTGTTAACTCACCTCAGCAGATGATATTTAAGTATACTTAGATCCCACTTGATTGCTAGGCGTTCCCTGACAGTATCACTTCTTAGCATTGTTTGATGACCTTACAACTCATGTAATAAATGGAGTGTTTATATCACACAACCATTTGTGGTAATATTGCTTTGATTCTCACATCTGAGGCATCAGTGAAGGCAGTAAATGGCTTTGCAAAATTCTAAACTAGTAATATGGGCTTAGGACATAATATGTCCTTTAATTTCCTAAATGTCTGTTCTGTGATATCGATCTACCTGAAATTTAAAGGGGACTTTCCTTTGGTCAAGTCTGTTAGTGGGTAAGCTATAGTGACAAAGTTTATGATAAACTTATGTTAGCAGTTGTCTAAATCTAGGTAAGCCTTGTCCTCTCTCTTGGTAGTACGCATGGGCCAGATACCTGTGACCTTATCCATCTACCAACTAAGTAGTCCAAATAATGTTTTCAGACATCCCTATCTTACATTTGGCTAGCCTGGCCATCAGTCCAGCCTTACATCAGGAGTCCAATGTGGGCTGCATCTTTGGCAGGTGGCTTTCCCAGTTTTCTGAAAGGATCACTACATCACCAAGTTGTGCCATGAAATATCAGGTGTATGACTTAAGGATCCTCTCCATTAGCCTCTGGAAGGTAGCTGCTGTTCCATGCAGCACAAATGGCAAAATGCTATAGTAAACGAAGCTGTCAGTTATGGAATATCCTATTTCCTTTCTAGAACTGGGGACTAATGAAATTTGCGATGGTATAATTGCTAAAGCCATAGTGAAAAATATAAAAAATAAAAATGTATAAGGGAGAAGACAAGTATAAAAACAACTCAACACCAACAGAAATATACTCCCCCCCAAAAAATGAGCATAGTAACCAGGAAAATAATCAATTTATCGGTTGTATACCATAGGGACCATCATTCTTCAATATTTCCATACAAACCAAATATTCTTTCTATTCCATAATCACAATACCCCCCACCTTTATTCAGACTCATAAATTTTAAAGTATTATCATTTTTATGGGATCTTAAAGCTTCCCTTTCCTTTTAAGTCAAACTGAAATAATGAAAAAGTGGGGTTTTGTTCAGCACTTTTCTTATTTCATTACTAAAGATGTTTTTAAAAGTGGACAAGGTACTGTTTAAACTAGGGTTGAATAAATCTTTCTTTTTAATACTTCATTTTTTGTTTTCTTCCATTAACATTACTAAAAATTATAATGCAAATTAAGTGTCTGAACAAAAAATTTTAACTCAGTCAAAGACTTAGAGACATTAGCTCTGGGTGAAGGAGCAAATGTAAAATCTTTGTTTCAAAACTTCAAATGCATCATTTGAGAAAGTCCTTGGGGGGATTGCAGTAAAGCCTACATGATTTTTTTTTTGTACACATTGCGGCATGATGCGTACATGAGCGTGAAAAATTTTAGATTCAGTAAGCATCGCTTAGTGGAGTGCAAGCACGTGCAAACAGGGAAAGTTCTGTGGAATGCAAATAACATCATAAGCAGTTGAATCTTATGCAAATGAGCCAGGTGGAGCCCTCCAACAAGCAGAAAGGCAACTGTGTAGACTCAGTGTCACTGTCTGTAGTGTACATGGAATTTTTACACATACAGGAGTCTACACGGACAGAAGGGGAAGTACATAGATAGGGATATAACTCCACAGAAAAATATTAGATCACATACATACATATATGTGAAAAAGGTAAATTGTGAATGTCTAAAAATGGAAGGGAATATGTAAAATTAATATTTGTTTTTAATAATTTAGGCATGTTTGCGCTATGCACCACAGTGCCCAAACTTGCTTAACAGAAATAAAAAAAGTAACACTTCTAATATGGTTTTCACAACTGTACTGTAGGAACTTGCTTCAGGTCTGTACAATGGTGCATAGATGCTGTTACTGAGCTCACACAGCTATGAACCATGTAGTTTCTAGGCTATCAGCATGGATATGTATGCAAATGAGGTGGATTTCTTGAATTGTTAAAATGAGCAACCATGTCAACATATCCATTTCGTGTAGGCTCCTATACAATGTTGATATTCTCAGAGGATGTGGATAACATCTGGGATGTGTCTTATTATTTTTAGGATTTTTTGTTCCCATCGCACCTTTGTGCGGTGCGCCACATAGCTTAGCGTGTCCATATGAGCATACTAGCCAACCAATGAAAATAAAAAATATATTCCAACCACGTAATAGAGACGTTTATAAAAACGAGAATTTATTTTCCACAACCAAAAGACTATAAAAACAAGAATTTATTTTCCACAACCAAAAGACTAAGTGCTTTTGCTAAATCAATATAGCATCATCAGAGTCATTTTGGTTTTAAAACCTTACAGTTTAAAAAGAAGCAGCATCCAATCATTCCACACTATAAATTAACTAATTAATTACATCATTTCCTTTTAGTTAAATCAAAACAATCCAAACTATTTCATCCATACTTAGTATAAAACTTTGAATTATTTTTATGTAAACTTCTTGTATGTATATGTATATGTACACATTTCTGTATATATGTGTTTATCTCCCTCCCATACTCTATTTTATAACACTTGCTCTTTGTTTTAACAGTGGTTTTAAAGAAATATTATCATTTAATCCTGGTGGATTTTGGGCGTTTAAACGCATCTGCCATTTCATTTCTTTCACTTCTACTTCATTTTCTATATCCCCTCCCCTCCCATCTATTAAAACTCTATCTATTATGAAGAAAATAAACTTAGTAAAATGTATACATTTTTTACTATGACTAAATAAAGTGTTACATTTATTTTCTTTCCTAATTGCTCTTTGGTGCTCTGCTATTCTATCTTTTAGTCTCTGATTTGTCTTACTGACATAGAATGCTTCACAAGATGCACAGGTTGCCACATATACTAATTTAGATGTATTGCAATTACATTTACCTGGGCATGGTATAACTGTTCCATAAGAATGTATCACTACATACGGTCCATCATTTATAAATCTGCAATATCTACAGTTTCCACATTTTGTCATTTTGGAAATATTTTTTATTTTATTTTCTCTTACATCAAACCATTCCTTTAGATTTTCCCCCCTTTTATATGTTATTTTTGGTCTTGCTCCTAATAGGATTTTTGTTTCTCCTTCAAGACAATTGTCCCACTTCTCAATCATAACCTTAACTAATCTGGGTGTTACTAAAGTATGACCTAAAATCCTTGCATCTGTTTTTTTTTTTCTCCCTGTTCATTTTTATTCTCACTCATTTCTATGTTCTTCTTGAGAATGGGCAAAAAGCTAGTATTCCTTTTGTATATAATTTCTTTCCTTACTTTTAATAGTAAATTTAAAGGTTATCCTCTCTCAAGAAACATTCCTATCAATTTAAATATTTCTCTCCCAAATTCAATATCATCACTTACTAGCCTCGAAGCCCTCACCATCTGCCCTTTTACTATGCTCTTGAATTGATGGTGGGGATGACAGCTAGAAAAGTGTAGCATAGAATTAGAGTCATTTTCCTTTCTATATAGCTTACTATTTAGCCCATTATTATTTTTAATCAGGGTAATGTCTAAATAATTAATTTCAGTTTCATGATAATTATATGTAAACCTTAAGAATGGTGTTGTAGAATTCAGATAGTTAATAAATTTGCTTATCTGCTCTATCTTTCCTTTCCAAAGTATTCAAATATCATCCAAAAATCTATTGTAACTTATCATTTTCTTCATATATTTAGATGGAAATATAAAACATCTTTCCCATTCTAACAATACTAAATTTGCAAAGATGGGGGCGCACCTTGCTCCCATCGCTATTCCTGACATCATCATACAGGGATGCATTTTTTTGAGTTGTTAAGTAAAGGCAATACTTTTGTTCCTAATTATAGGCTTGATATAGCTGATGTACTATCAAATTTGAAAATATATGTGAGACAATTGAATCTTAATAATTATTTTGCTGATATGACTACATTGACATATTTAACAAGTAATAACAAACAGACACAACAGAGAAAAAGTACATTTATTCCACCTTATAAACAAGACATAATGCTATTTGAAAAAAGTTGTGAAATAGATTTTAGAGATATATTGAAACAACAGAGTTTGATAGAAGATAGCTTGTCAGTACAAGAGAGAACAATACCGAAAGACATTTCCAATAACAAAGAAATTAGATATATGAAGCCAGATAAGGGAGGGGGGACAGTAGTAATGTACACTATAGATTATATAGCAAGGATATATAAAATAGTAAATTACATTACAACATATGAAAGAGTCTCAGTCAATGAATTAAATAGAGCTTACATGCAGATAGATTGTTATTTGATGGATGCCTTGATGGATGGTAATATTGATGAAATACTTTTCAATTACCTAAAGGTAGAATATCCTAAACTACCGGTCATTTTTGGCGTACCAAAGGTCAACAAAGATGTTAAAAATCCCCCCTTTAGACCAACTGTGGCAGCAAAGGGATCGAAAACCGAACCTCTGGCTGCCTATGTAGATTATAATGTCAAAGAAGTATTAGGAGAAGCAGAGCATGTGCTAAGAGATTCTTGGCACTGCTTGGAGAGAATGAGAAATATGGGGGAATATGAACATAGTATTTTTCTCACAATAGATGTTATTAATTTATTCACAGTGATTCCTCATAAAGAAGGAACAAATATGTTTCATGAGAGCCTTTTGAAAAGCAAAATTTTAGATAAAAGGAAAATAAATTTGTTGTTGGATTTCATGGATTTAATATTAAAAAATAATTTTTTGAGATTTGAGGGGGAAATTCATCTCCAAAAATCAGGAATAGAGATGGGAGCAAGGTGCGCCCCATCTTTGCAAATTATTATTGTTAGAATGGGAAAGATGTTTTGTATTTCCATCTAAATATATGAAGGAAATAATAAGTTACAATAGATTTTTGGATGATATTTGAATACTTTGGAAAGGAAAGATAGAGCAGATAAGTGAATTTATTAACTATCTGAATTCTACAACACCATTCTTAAGGTTTACATATAATTATCGTGAAACTGAAATTAATTATTTAGACATTACCCTGATTAAAAAAAATAATGGGCTAAATAGTAAGCTATATAGAAAGGAAAATGACTCTAATTCTATGCTACACTTTTCTAGCTGTCATCCCCACCATCAATTCAAGAGCATAGTAAAAGGGCAGATGGTGAGGGCTTCGAGGCTAGTAAGTGATGATATTGAATTTGGGAGAGAAATATTTAAATTTATAGGAATGTTTCTTGAGAGAGGATATCCTTTAAATTTACTATTAAAAGTAAGGAAATAAATTATATACAAAAGGAATACTAGCTTTTTGCCCATTCTCAAGAAGAACATAGAAATGAGTGAGAATAAAAATGAACAGGGAGAAAAAAAAACAGATGCAAGGATTTTAGGTCATACTTTAGTAACACCCAGATTAGTTAAGGTTATGATTGAGAAGTGGGGCAATTGTCTTGAAGGAGAAACAAAAACCCTATTAGGAGTAAGACCAAAAATAACATATAAAAGGGGAAAAATCTAAAGGAATGGTTTGATGTAAGAGAAAATAAAAGAAAAAATATTTCCAAAATGACAATGTTGAAACTGTAGATATTGCAGATTTATAAATAATGGACCGTATGTAGTAATAAATTCTTATGGAACAGCTATACCATGCCCAGGTAAATGTAATTACAATACATCTAAATTAGTATATGTGGCAACCTGTGTATCATGTGAAGCATTCTATGTCAGTAAGTCAAATCAGAGACTAAAAGATAGAATAGCAGAGCACCAAAGAGCAATTAGGAAAGAAAATAAATGTAACACTTTATTTAGTCATAGTAAAAAATGTATACATTTTACTAAGTTTATTTTCTTCATAATAGATAGAGTTTTAACAGATGGGAGGGGAGGGGATATAGAAAATGACATAGAAGTAAAAGAAATGAAATGGCAGATGTGTTTAAACGCCCAAAATCCACTAGGATTAAATGATAATATTTCTTTAAAACCACTGGTAAAACAAAGAGCAAGTGTTATAAAAGAGAGTATGGGAGGGAGATAAACACATATATACATAAATGTGTGCATATACATATACATACAAGAAGTTTACATAAAAATAATTTGAAGTTTTATACTAAGTATGGATGAAATAGTTTGGATTGTTTTAATTTAACTAAAAGGAAATGATGTACTTAATTACTTAATTTATATTGTAGAATGACTGGATGCTGCTTCTTTTTAAACTGTAAGGTTTTAAAACCAAAATGACTCTGATGATGCTATATTGATTTAGCAAAAGTACTTAGTCTTTTGGTTGTGGAAAATAAATTCTCGTTTTTATAGTCTTTTGGTTGTGGAAAATAAATTCTCGTTTTTTATAAATGTCTCTATTACGTGGTTAGAATATATTTTTTATTTTCATTGGTTACTAGTTGGTGTTTTACACTAAAAACATATGAGCATACTACCCATGTGACAGTGATGATGTAGGCAGCAAGCATTTAAAACCTGATATCTTAAATAAAATTTATTATTTTTGTATAAGCTATGGTGCATGCCGTGATGCATATAGCCGTGTCATGCACTAAAGGAGGCCCCTTAAATTAAGTCAGTTATGTCATGGGCAGGCTAACTGCATCATAATTAACCAATCCCACATGGTGGACCTAAAGCAGAACTGTATAATGTATGCATGCACCCTACATTCTGGTTTTCCCTCAATACTCTGGACCATTGGAGTACAGACTTGGGAATTTTAACTGGGATAATGATAGGGGCTGTTGCAGGGCATCTACATCTGTATGTGCTAGATGCTGAAGTCAATGCTGCTGGTGCTGCTGGCAACAGGCCTAGGCTGAGACGGAGAAGACTGTTCAGGCCCAGAGTAACCTTCCAGGAGCTACATGAAATGGTGATTGTAGAGTGCTACATGGTTTACAGGGACATACTACAAGAACTCACTGAGCTCTGCCACCCTCCACTCAGAGCCAGAGCTAACAGAGGGGAACCCATCCTAGTGGAAACAAAGGTATGTGTAGCCCTTAGGATACTAGCGACATGTATTTTCAAAGACCAACTGGGGACATGATGGAGGTGTTACAGGCATCTGCATCCAGGATACTCCACCAATGTCTGGATGCTATGCTTCCACATGCCAGTGAGCATACATCTTTTCCCCTTACCCCTGAGGTGAGGGCCAGCGATATGCAACACTTTTACTGTGTAGCTCACTACTCTGAAGTACTGGGTGCCATGGATTGTATACATGTACACATCAAGGCACAACCTGGTAAGCAGGGTACAATCCACATTAACTGCAAGGAGTCCCACTCCATCAACTGCCAGGTTGTGTGCAATCCCCAGGGGATTATTCTGAATGTGCGTGCTGGCAGCCCTGGCAATTATCGTGACTCACATATCTGGCACACATCACAGCTGTACCAGATGTTTGCTAGGGGGGACATCCCACAGGGCCATTCACTGGGGGATGCTGACTATGCTCTGGAACTGTGGATGATGACACTCATCAGAAATGCACACACACACACACACACACACACACACACACACACACACACACACACACACACACACGCACACACACACACACACACATGGAAGAATGCCATAGTGAGGCACATCCACAAACTAGGAACATCATAGAGCATGTGTTTAGGCTTCTGAAGTCATGGTTCCAGTGCCTCGATATATCTGGTGGAACCTTGCAGTATAGTCCAGCCACATATGCACAGATATTCACAGTATGTGCTATGCTACACAATCTGATCCTGCGGAAACAGCTGCAGCAGGATCAGTAAAGGGAAGGGATACATAGCCCCCCCACCAGTGCCTAGGTCACCAGAGCCACAGTCACAGGAGGACTCGGAGGAAGAAACTACCCGCTGATGTCCCTGTAGGCAGATGCAGGCATGTTCAGTACATCCTGGCTTTGGCTAAGAGACAACGCATAGCACATTCACTGACAACCTGGGGACTAACACCTTACTCATAATTGCATACAGATATTAAAACTGATGCCAAGAAGCTCACACATCCTGTATCTGTCCATGTATTGGCTGTGTACTGCTTGCATCAGACAGAGTCAGCCCTCCACTACAGTTGTGTCAAATGCTGTATTTACAGGGTAAGTCCATTATCTACACTATAGTCTAGTGGATTATTATGATATGTCAGTGTATGTATGGACTGGGTACATTATGCAAATAACTATAGTGGGTTAGTTGGACAGAAATGATATCCACATGGGACTACAGATACCCATTCTACAAACATGTTTCAATTTCTATTCAGTAAGCCTCATGCATGGAATATGCAATCAGTCTTACTACAACAGATTACTGGTATATCACTGAAGTGAGATGTTAGACAGTGAGGTCAAATGATAGTTATACTATCGTGTATCCCAAAAGAACATGTGTTGTTGTTCCCCAAACCGCAACATAGCAGTGTTCCCTTGTAACTGCTGTAGCAGTAACTCATCAATGATATATGAGCATTTCATTCAGCCTCAGGACAGTAATATAGAAATTGATCATACATTGTATGTCTTAGGTAATGGAGGAATAACTAATGTACATATTTATGCAGGTGATTTTGTGATGAATGACCCCCATGTCTGTCACACAGCTTCTCTGGTTTGAAGGACTAAGGCAATCACTTTGTGTAATGGCATTCATGGCTCTAATCTCAAAGTATCCATGTTTTTGGATGTTAGGTATTAATAATTTGTGTTCTACACACTGTCAGTCTGTGGGTGCTATACTATTTTAACCTCTGTTGCATATTAATTACATAAGGCAACTTTAGAATATTTTAGCCAATATGAGTGAAGTCCAGCAGTGAAGAAACAGGGACAGATATCATATTGTGTAATACACAAAATTCCGGACTGAAGTACAGCTAGATGTAGGCTGGGGTCAGTTTATAACAAGCCAAAACTGCTATTGGGCATGCTCATACACGAGCAAATCCATTGTTCCTCGCACGATGACTTAAAAAAATATATATATATGTGTGTGTGTGTGTGTGTGTGTGTGTGTGTGTGTGTGTGTATATATATATATATATATATATATATATATATATATATATATATATATATATATATATATATATATATATATATATATATATATAGAGAGAGAGAGGTTCATAGGTTGGTACTAGGCTATCGGACCTAGGGCCTATACAAGCCTAACCATAACAATTCCCTGGGTATTTCTTCCCACAATATTTAATATGTGGCTGTGGTGGTACAATGGTTAGAGTTGTCAACACACAGCAAGAGGTTTGCTTTTTCACTTCTTGGCTAAGGTGCCTTCTGTGCAGAGTTTGCATGTCCTCTCTGTAGTCACGTGGGTGTCCTCTGGGTGCTCTGGTTTCCTCCCACATTCCAAAGACATGCAGTAAGTGGACTGGACATTCTAAACTCGCCATAGGTGAGAGTGTGTGTACAAGTGAGTGGTAGAAATGAACTACTGCCGCAGGGCCTGACCCCATGTGCAAAATGGGAAAAGGAGTTGAGGATAAATGGATTGACATAAATATATATATATATATATATATATATATATATATTTATAAATATAGATATATGCATACACACATAAATCTCTGTCTCTCCCCATATATGCACACACACACACACACACACACACACACACACACACACACACACACACACACACACACACACACAATCATATATATAAAATGCCCTTGTTATATATATAAATATATGGGTCTACTGTACTTCATTGAAGAAGCACTTCTTTGAAAAAGAACAATAGACCCACACTTATGAGAAAGTGCACTTTCATGAAGAATGGTTCAGCGAACCATTAAGAAACACCAAAACAATGTTTTTGCAGGATGGGAAGCCCCCGCTGCACCCCCCCATGTGGGGGCTGTGCCCCCCCTCACCCCCGTACATAAATATACCAACTTCAAGATCACACTACAGTGGGGAAACAGATAAATTCCTCTTTTCCCCACTGTAGTGTGCTTCGGTGCCGCAATGTTCCTTAATAGTTCATTGAACCGTTCTTCGTGGAAGTGCACTTTCGGTTAAGTGCACTTTCGTGTAAGTGTGGTTCTACTTCTCTTTTTCGAAGAAGTGTTTCTTTGATAAAGAGAAGTAGACCCATATATAAATATATATATATATATATATATATATATATATATATATATATAAAATGTCCTTGTTTTATATATATATATATATATATATATAAATATATGGGTCTACTGTACTTCATTGAAGAAACACTTCTTCGAAAAAAAACAGCAGACTCACACTTACGCGAAAGTGCACTTTCATGAAGAATGGTTCAATGAACCATTAAGGAACACCAAAACAATATTTTTGCAGGGTGGCAAGCACCTCTGCTCCCCCATGTAGGGGGCTGTGCCCCCCACAACCCCCTACTTAAATATACCAACTCCAAGATCACACTACAGTGGGGAAACAGGTAAATTCCTCTTTTCCCTACTGTAGTGTGCTTCGGCACGTCAGTGTTCCTTAATAGTTCGTTGAACCATTCTTTGCTGAAGTGCACTTTCGGTTAAGTGCACTTTCGCTTAAGTGTGGGTCTACTTCTCTTTTTCGAAGAGGTGTTTCTTTGATAAAGAGAAGTAGACCCATATATATATATATATATATATATATATATATATATATATATACATATGGGAGCCTGGGAGCCCTTCATTTGTTTGAACTTTCAAATGTTCGAAACTCATATGGCCAACACCATATGAGCGAACATTTGAAAGGCCAACAAATGATAGCAGAGATCCCGCTACAGTGTTGGACTGGGAAATTCTCCTTTCCTGCACTGTAGTTTGATCTCTGAGTGAGAATATTTAGGTAGCAGGGGGTGTGGGGTGTGCAGAGGGTAAGCCCCCCTGCATAACACAGTTTTACTGTGTTTACAGGTAGGTAAATGGTGCTATTTCAAGATGTCGGTCTTTCGGAATGTCGATCATATGGTGTCAGCCATATGAAAGTCATCATTCTAAACGGTCGACATTCTGAAGTAGACCTATATATATATATATATATATATATATATATATATATATATATATGTGTGTGTGTGTGTGTGTGTGTGTGTGTGTGTGTGTGTGTGTGTGTGTGTGTGTGTGTGTGTGTGTGTATGTCTGTATTTCTGTATCGCCTGGCATACCCATATTGTGGTGAGTAAAGCTGCACTATGACACATATATAATGTTGGTCAAAGGACCAAAAGTAAGGGTTCAACAATAGATAATGCAATTACTTACAGGCCCCTATGCCTGCTGGATGTCACCACACACACCAACAAGTGAACAAGTTGTGTAATGTATAATGTTGTGTACTCATGCATTGACAGGGCAAATTGTTTTTCGCCACGGGCTTGCCCATCCGAATGCAAACAGACACATATGTCCAAAATGGCCACTGATGTCACATAGCTAGGATAAAAGTCATCTGCCTGACTGCTTAGGCTGCTAGATGAAGATGACAGTAAGAAACAATGTCACTCCACAGGCCACCCACACACTGTTCAACACAAGTCTTGTTTATGTCCTCTACAAGTAGTTTGCCTGCAGTCATTTACAAAGCAGACTTGAGCTGTGGTGTGTGAGTTAAGTACTGAGATTTATAGTGTGTAAGACTAGATAGGTTGGGGTTCTAATCTCACTCCAGGCCATGTGGTGTGGTTTTGTGTGCATGCGCATCTCCCTACAAAACAAGTATGAACACCCCCCCCCTGACTTTCAAGCTACAATAGATACACACTTTTTGGCCCTTTCAGTTGATGTAACAAACTCCTGTCTTCCACAAGAACTGCTGATATCATCTACCATAGGACTACCAACAGCCAGCTGAATATTAGACTTAAGCCGTGGTGTGTGTTTTAAATACTGTGAGCTGCAGTGTGTAAAAGTCAATAGGCAGGGATTCTAATCTCATTCCAGCCCACATGGTGTGTATGTGTAGTTCCCTACAATAGAAATATCATTACCACACTGACTTAGAAAGCTGTAGGGTTTTGCACTATTTTGGGTGTAGCAGGTGATACAGGCCTCCAATTTCCTGTCCTCCACAAGGCCTGCTGATGTCATCTAGTGTAAGAGTACCTAAAGACATATTAATGTCAGACTTGTGCCATGGTGCATGTGTTAAGTACTGTGATCTGTTCTGCGTAAGACTAGATAGGTGGAGTTTCTAATCTCATTGTAGCCAACGTGTGTGTGTGTGTGTGTGTGTGTGTGTGTGTGTGTGTGTGTGTGTGTGTGTGTGTGTGTGCTATGCAGTATTCTGTAAACATTAATTGGTAGTGGCACTATTCTCACTGTAGCCAAGTTGGTGTGTGTGGATGTTAGTCAGAACATTTTACATCAGCTTATGGGATCATAGGATCATTGGAATTTACTAGGCTAATGGCCCTAGGGGCCTTACAATCATAGCCAAGTTCTTACCTTTATTTACACAATCAGCTCCTGTTGCCCCTGTCCAAGAGGGACACAGGCAGAACCCCGTGGTGAAATTATGGTCACCCATCCAATCATACAGATTGCATATGAAGAGGGCCAATGAGGTGCTCTGTTTGACATTAAGTGGAAGTCTGTTGCAAAGGTTTGTTAAACCCTGGTAGACATATATCTCCATCCAGCATGTTGTATTGATGTCACATACCAGGTTAAGGTCCTTGCAGTGAGTAATCCATCCATTTCCAATAAATCAGGGTCACAGATTGCCTCATATGTAAGGCAGAGATCACCTCTGAGTAGTCTATATGACATAGACTAAAGTGGCAGTGGTTTCAAATGATCTCCATAGGACAGATGCTGAAGACTTTATTTTACCTTTTAAGGAACCTTTGTGGTCTCTGCAATTGCAACTGGTGCTTGGAAACATACATAAAATGGCCATTGCACTCAAATATTGGTCTGATGAGGGAAGAGTACATGGAGGTTATAACTACTTTATATTCAGATGACAGTGCCATCAGTTATGACATGAACAAGATATAATACTCTTCTTATCACTGTGGAGACTTGGTGCTCTAAAGTAAGGTAGGTGTTTTCCTGTGTGTCCAGGTCTATGTGCCTAGGTCTCTCACCCCTGAGTATGTATTTAGGTGCTGCTATTGATGTGCTACTTAGCAGGAATGTTGCTTGTATTGAAAACAATGATGCTACATATATTTGCATGGAGTTTAAGGCCATGATTGTGGCAACAGTCATTTGATCACGTATGACCCTCTCATAGGATGGTGACATAATTTGGAGAGTCTATGACCACTCCCAGTTTGCAGGCATTAGCAAACCTTATCAGTCATAGACATTCACTTTGTGTTTGTATGTTTGATAAATGGATTCCACACATTAGAGGACACAGGACTGAAACCTGCAGAACACCACTGGTTACAGCTCTGCTATTGGAGGTGGATACCCCTATTTTGGCTATATGAGTACTATCACTGAGTAAGTTAGTGACCCCTCTAATGCTGTTGATGGCTAGCTTGGGTGGGTTTGTAAATGATGTCTGAGTGGGGGATAATGTCAAACAGCTTGGCTAAGTACAGGTGGATGTATGCAGATGTCCCCTCATCCAGGTCACTGGTGACTGCCTCGTAGATGTCCACCAGGTTTAAAAGGCATGATCTCCCTTTCACAGATCCAAAAAGTGTAGGGTCAAGTGTTTTGAGATTACTTATATATTTGTTGATAAGATCTATTATTGTTATTTGCCCCATAGCCTTACAGATATGGCTAGTCAGGATAATAGGTCTATTGTTCCAGTGGTCAGTGGACACACCACTTCTGTGCAAGGGGGTAACAGTGGCCATTTTCCAGTCAGCTGGGATGCAGCCAGTGTTTACACTATGATTGCAAAAAGGTTCCAATGGTGTTAGTAATCCATGTCAGATACTATGTAGGATGCAGCCTGGGATGTTAGCAAGTGCAATTGATGCTGTGTTTGTCACCACAGAGAGGCCATTTACTATCTGCTCTTTAGAGATACAAGGTATAGGATAGGCTGTTGGGATGCCATGGTGTACATGTGTTGTTGACAGGGGAGTCCAGTTGTCACAGGACCAGTCAGCCAACGGGTTAACTGTGTCTACAGCCTCATTATATGTAGTATCATTAATTAAGAGTTTGGCAACAATGAGGTCATTTCCTTTTATGTTACACATGTAACTGTACAATGCCTTGTGGTTATCCTTTGTGGAGGAGGCTAATTTTGTCCCATACTTTGTTTTGTAGGACTTCACAACAACACTTATTTGCTTGTTTATGCTGAGGAAGGAGTGCTTCTATTTGGAGGGATCCCCCTAATGTGAGATACCATTCTCTACCAATTATTGTAAAACCTGCTAATGGCAGTTGTCCACCAGGCAGGTTTGCTGTGCCATGAGGAGCTTGTTTTGTTCTTGTCAGGTATATGCAAGTCAATGCAGTTGTATAGATGTTTGTATGAAGCACTGGTGTACAGCTCAGCATAGTTGCCTTTCCATCTGAGGAGGGTGGTGCAGCCATGCTATTTATACCATCTCATAGGAGTTTATAATCTGCTTTGTTGAGCTTTATTACTTTATCTGCTGTGAGGGGGTGTCAGGTTTGATACTTACTTTGAATGAGACCAATTTGTGGTCAGATCTCACCAGGGAGGACCTCACAGAGGGAGTTCTACAGTACTCACCCACCGCTATTTATACCATCTCATAGGAGTTTATAATCTGCATTGTTGAGCTTTATTACTTTATCTGCTGTGGGGGTGGGGTGTCAGGTGTGATACTTACTTTGACTGAGACCAATTTGTGGTCAGTTCTCACCAGGGAGGACCTCACAGTGGAGGTTCTACAGTGGTCACCCACATTGGTAAGCACCCTATCCAGTATGTTGGCTCCCCTTTTTTGGATGTCAGCCCACTGGTCCATGGCATTGTAGTTAAGGAAGTTGACTAACCTCTGGATAAGTGATTTTGAGCATGAGTAATCTACCCAGTTGGTGGGTAGTTAAAGTCAAACAAAACCATCTTGTTTTGATGTATCTTGATAGACTCAGTAGATCAATATAAGCACAGTGGGTGTCCTGATTCATGGAGTTGCTACTGTAGCTGGCAATGGCTTGATTAGGTACTCTACAAGCAGTCAATAGCACCTGCAGTTTCTCCAGGGAATCACAATGTCTAATCAATCTGGATGCATATTCATCCTTAATAAATATGTATACACCTCCTCCATTACTTTACACACTTTAAGTTTGAGGTCTGAACATGTGGAAGGAGGTGTAGCCTGGTATGGCTGTGGTGCTGTCCACAGCCTAGACCCAGGTGTCTGTGACTGCGCAAATGTCTGCATCTTCCAAGATGGGGGCAGCTTCCAGTGAATGGAGTTTAGTGGTGACATTACTAGTGTTTAATAGCATAACCATGATGCTGTTTGCAGATGGCATTTTCTCATTGGAAAATTGTCCCTTGAAACACCACCTAAAGGTGCACTATGGGGGTGGCAACAGCTTTGGTGAGTAGCCAAAATCCTAGGGGGTGACAGATGAAGACCATCTCTGGAAAAGCACTGAGGTCTGTTCAGCAGGTCATCCCAGGCTGACAGATAGTGGATCCCCTTACAATGACACCACACACTACAGCAATTATTAAAGTGAATTATTTTCCATTTGTATGGAGCCATCATCCTAGGTGATGGAAAAATGCAGCTCAAGGTCAAAGGCATACCTGACTGACACACATAGTTTGTAAACTCAGTCATGTCTCTGCATAGAGTCCAGAGAGGTATGCCACAAGTCATACACACCAACAGGAACTATGACATAGTCATAATATTACCTGATGTTGACAGACTTGAGTGCATGTGTGATACGGTGCATCCTGACACCTCACAGAAAGCTGACCATGATCTTTCCCATATGTAGCCTGGTGAGAGGCACATCAATGTATCTCATGATGTAATCACCTATGAGTAATATGTTTGATTTAAAGTTTTGCTTTAGGTGTTTTAAAGGTGAGATAGTTGTGCATGAGCTATTAAGTGTACTGTGTTCTGCAGAGGTATAATTATGTGTAGTGAGCTTGTGTTTGTGTTTCTGAGGTGTCTGGTGTTTACTTATGTGTCTGGTAAGGACCTGTGCACATGTAGGTATGTGTGATGTGGTTTGGGTGGGGTAGGAGGTGAGGTGTGCAGGTTGGCAAACTGCTCATTGCCATATGTACTGACTGCTGTGTGAGACAGCATGGATGCAAGGTTTTTAATAAAGTCACATCTTTCACACATTGTGTTTGTGTGGAGTAGGAGTAGAGGGTTGGGAATGCTTTCCACATCTTGTCAGCAGTCAGTGATAATGCCATTAGCAATAGATTCCTGCTTGTGTATATGTCACAACAGGCCTTGGTTAGGCAGTGCCTGACAGATGCTTACATTTAACATATTATCACCTTTATGTTGTCATCCTAAGGTACAACAGTACCTGACAGTGTGTTATAACATGGTAGATCAAGTATGATGCTTTGTCAGGCATGTGGCTCTTGCATTAACCATGATACTGGTATTAGGAAGGGTTACACTAGTATACCTACAAATGTGACAATGTACAACTCCAGCAGAGTTGGGGTTATGCTGCTACACCCTTGTGGTTAACAGCCTCAAACATACTGCCTGTAGGCATTCTTTGCAGTGAAGATGTGGATGTCCGTGCATGCACAGAAAACTTGTTCAACTTTGGAGTCATTACTTTGGCCTTGCAAGTCTACAATGGCTGTCAAGCAACCAGACAGCATCTGGATGTTGTGAAATGATGTGGGAACACAGAATTCTGTTCCAGTAATCTAAATGTACAGTATGACATACCTAGGACATGTGGGAAGCAGAAACACATTGGCCAAAGGTGGCCACTCCTTTGCAGTAGGCCTCACATCCATGTCATGCAGATGTCTACGATTATGCTTTTGAAGGGCTGGCTGCATGAATGGCTGTGAAATTGTCAATTAACATGGATCACTGCCACTGTGGAGCTTGCTACAGCAGCCTTGGACATCTATGTCAGCTGACATTGAACATTGTATTGTGAGGCAGCTGCTTTGCTCCTAATCACCATGAGGTCAGTACCCCAGTCAAATCCTACGAGGATTAGAACACAAGGCATAGTACAGGCAAAAGTCAAATGATTGCTCTGGTTCCTAATTAGGGCATCTACCTGGAAAAGGTATGTCAAGCCTACAGAGCCTTGCATCATGTGGGACAAGTGTGTGGATCAACAAACAGGCTGTGGTCTGCTTCTCATCTTGAGCTTAGTGCTAACATTTGGCTTCTGGTGAGAGTAAAAGAATAGGAGCATTGTATCCCAGCAGACTGTGGCTTTGGTGAGACTAGCAGTAGCCAGGCACCAGCAATTCAGGACACTCCCCTCTTTTCAGCATTCTTCACAAGGTAATTGTTTGTTTTTAGTATGCACTGCTTGATTAGTATCCAACTGCAGAATAACTGTGTATATACTCTATCCTCACCTTTACAGGGTGTATACATTAGTTTCCCCTCCAGTGTTTGCCTGTGCACTGTACAGACCCAGACACCTTGGGTGACAATTTTCTTGGAAACCATGATGGAATTAACTGCAATACCAAATTGCACACAGGACAACCAGCATGCCATGACAAGCACTGTCCCCTGAAGTCTCAGTAGTCTGATATTTAAAGCCATGAAAAGAATCATCATTGAAATTATCATTAAAGATGTAGTACACCTACAGACACTGAACCAAACCCAGTCTGGTTTTGTCAAGGGCAGATCATGCCTACCCTACCTGGTGGACCTCACTGAGTGGTAAACAAAGCAATGGGTGAGGGGAAAATGATTCAGTCCACCTACCATGGCCTGACAAGGCATTTGTCACTATTAGGTCATCAGGCATTGTTGGCAAACTGGAAAGGTTAGTTACAAACTAGTATGTCAGCTGGTGGACAGTCAAGTGGCTGACATACATTATCCAGGACAAGAGCTATGGGGAGTCCACCACTACAAATGAGGCCAATCACCAGTGGACTCCCTCTCAAATCATTCTTGGTACTGATCCTTCTAGGCATTTGCTTCTCTGCAGTCATGGACACTGACATTGTCCTCAAACTGAGGCAGATGATTGCAGATTAGGAGCTGTCATTGAATCCCACACTGACTGAGCAGTTATCCAGCATGGGCTGACACAGCCAGTCAGTTGTTGTCAGAGTCATGGACTAACACAAAATGCCAAAGAATGCACAATACTATCCCTTGTGAAGTCATCTACCCCTGGTAACTATCATATTGTCAACACACCTCAACAGTTGACCCAGTAGTCAGGTACTTATGGACACATATATAGTGGTCTAGCCACTAGGTCGGAAATATTTGGGGATTCATTCCATCATGTGCAACCTATCAACAAAGATATGGCATGTAAATCTGAAAAAGTCATTGTTCCACTGTAGTCTGCATTAATCACACCTATCATTGAGTGTAATGCCACCTTTGGTATGAAATTAGCCAGGCATATCCAACAACTGTAACATCCACAGAGGTTCCACAGTAAACCAATACACAGTGTGCATAACATGTCCTATGCAAACCATGTCAGGGCTGTAACTGTGTATTCTGTCTCCATCCCTGTGATGCAGACTTCTGGCCTACCTCAAATCATGTGCAAGTTACACGATAGGATGGGGAACATGACAACGATAACAGCTTTAGGACGAATGTCTCTAATGGCCGCAGGAAAACCATAGGTGGTTCATCTCCCACACCCCGACTTGTACATGTCTCAGCTCCCAAAACCCTGCTTACACTTATCAAGGGTATCAGACCTTGTCAGAGTTTAAGGATGCATGGCTAGGCTGAAAGAAGCCCTTGACTTTGTTAGCCTGTTATACACATATGAATCTATAGAGCCATGCACCTATACTGTTTTACCTTCCTGGTGGCATTTTTCTTCTGTGCTGTCATTCCATCCTGTGCTCTGATGTTGATGGGTTTATTGTAGATGTGCACCCATAGGTGTGCCCTACACAATCCTGAAACTGAAACATAAACAGTTGCATGAGACATCTTTCATTGTGTGACTATGCAGCCATTACAACAGCATCCACTGTAACATAACAAAATAATGTGGTTTGCTCATTACAAATGGCAGCATACAGTATCTGTAACTGAACAGTACAAGTAGCGTGTCAAAGTCAACAATGGAAGCACCCCTCCACTTATACTCCCAAAGGGGGGACCACCCCCAACCTGTGGTGCAAGAACTACCCAATAAACCAGGTAGTGCAGGAGCAGCACAGGGGGTGTCACCAGCTTGCGGCCCAAACATGCTGGGCCCTGGTGCCATGTCCGGGGAAGCCAAGGTAGGTAGATCACCTGGAACTGGCCTACCTTGTCATGTTGTGATAAATGAAATATAAACATAAGATAAAAATAAACATAACCAAACAAATTTAATTAATAACATAAATAAAATAATTAGCAATGGAAAGAAATAAAAAGAATATAATGAGGAAGAGAACAATAAATAACATAAATTAAAATATTTTAACAGCAAAGCAATATTAAATTATACATAAGGCCAACATAAGAGGTAATTACAAATAATATATTAATATCAAATTATAACAATTAATATATTTAATAAATTAAAGAAGAGAAGTGGTGGGGTGAGAGAGAAAAAAGAACATTCATAATTTTGCAGATAATATAACTGCACAGACTACAACTACATACTTCTACATATGTCAGATTTCAGTTGTGAGAACAATGGCTGCTAATATTGCATAGATGATGTTGCATGTACATAGCTCTCAGACTGTTAGCATGGGACATTATGGGCCAAGCCCTACCAAATGTTGGTAGAAAGGCACAACTACTGGGAACATTTTTACATAGTGTGTTCATACATTAGTTGCAAGGTGTTCTGATAACAGATTTGCCATTAAACTGCATTCCAAGTAATGTCATATATCTGCAAATCAAGGACCAGACATATGGAGCAGTAGTCATTACATTCTGCAAAAATCGTGACAGTTGAGAGGTATGTTTGTGTATGCTAATTACACTAGACAACTTGTCATTTCTCATTTGGCTGCCATGGGATTAGAACCCACAAGCAGTGACTACAGAAATAATGTGCACTTTATTTGAATATAATGAATTGTTAAAACACCATCTCCTTTAAGACTTTATTGCAACATTGTGTGTGAAATTGTACATTTACACACATGTATAGCTGTGCCTGGTATCAGATTGGAAACCAAAAGCAGTGACCACAAGAATGATGAGCACTTTATTTGAAAACATCAGTTATAAAACCACCATCTCCTTTTACACTGTATTTCTTAATGTCGCTTGAAATCTGGCAGTTACATACATGTATGGCTGTGTAGGACATCTGTTAACCTAACTATATACTCTGTACATTTACTGAGTGCTATCTGCAGCATATATCATGAAACAATATCAGAAGTCAAGCTTGAACTTAATCTGGGTATAGCACTACATTTATTTCTGTCATTTGTTGGTACATTATTTAGTAGTTCATATGTAACCGTTGACTGCTGCCGGATTACAACACATGCCATGAATACAGGAATAGTGAACACTTTATTTGAAAAGATTAGTTATCAAAGCACCATCTCCTTTTAAACTTTATTGCTAATGTTGCTTAAACTCTGTCATTTAGATACATGGATAACTGTCCAGGACTTCAGTTAACTTACCCATGTACCATGTTCATTTACTGAGTGGAATATACAGCATTATTTCAGACAAAATGAGCAGAACACAGGCTTGAACCTTACTCTGGGTATTGGACTACATTTATTGCTGCATTCTTTATTCACTTACATGTAACAGTTGACTGGTGTCAAATTAGAACACACATGCAATGAATACAGGAATAGTGCACACTTTATTTGAAAACATTACTTATCAAAGCATCATCATCTTTTAAAATGTATTGATTAATGTTGTTTCAGCTCTGGCATGTAGACCATGGATAGCTGTCTAGGACTTCTGTTAACTAACCCATATACCCTATTCATTTATTGAGTGCAACCTACAGCTTATTTCAGACAATGAGCAGACCAGAACAGTGACTCAATCTGGGTAGACCCCAACATTAACTGATGGTTGGAAGCTATGCTACACAGTACTGCATGCTTAGCTGCTTTAATTTGCTTCACCATTTCAGGTAGGCAGTGACACATTAATAAAGATGTAAGATGTCCCAGGTATGTCATACCTGACTGTTAAGACTACAAAATCTGTATTTACTTTATTGTATCATTAAGTTATGCATTAAGCTATTACTTTCTTGATTTTCCTGCTTAGCGCATGATTGCCTCATTCTGGCCAAACACCCTGCATGGGACTAAACATTGCAAGCCCTTTCTGCAGCTGTGGTACAAGAAGCAAACCATTATGCATACCAGTTTTGCACAGATTCAGCTTGTATATTTATAAATTACATATCTGTGGGGTGTGCCCCGCCCTAGCCTCTTGGACCCAAATGTCCAAGGTTCCCCACTTCCTACACCTCAGGTCATCGTAGTGGTGACAGCACTACTCACCAGTGCGGGGGATACCAGTAGTACTGATCAGGTCCCTGGCCAAATGATCCCAGGTCTCAGACTTACAGTCTGAGCCCTAGTTAGTTACCGTGCAACACATAGGTGCTGGAACCATAGGGCGAGGGGGAGAGCACCCCCCCCCCACATACTTTTACAGCTGTAGAGGGAGGAAGGATCCAATGGAGGAGAGTGATGCTAATGTGAATTTGAACTGTATGGAAAAAAATGTGATTTTGAACTGTACAGAAATACAGCCTACTGCCAGAGTCAAGGATATGTTTTATTTTATGTGCTCCATTTATCTTGGAAGGAAGGTATGCTAGCATGCTCCATTACTGCTTTAGAGCTGGTATTGTGTTCCGTTACTGCTTTAGAGCTGATATTGTGCTCCATTACTGCTTTAGAGCTGGTATTGTGTCTGCTACTGCATTACAGCTGATATTGTGCTCCGCTACTGCATTAGAGCTGGTCTTGTGCTGAGTGTGTGTGTGTGTGTGTGTGTGTGTGTGTGTGTGTGTGTGTGTGTGTGTGTGTGTGTGTGTGTGTGTGTGTGAAATGTCCCAGTTACTTATGGCTGGCAGTTACAAGTACCCAGGCTCAAACCATGCACCTTAGGCAAGGGCCTGCATTGTCTACCCATACCACCACTGAAGGTAGCTCTCAACTGTCTAGATTTTCACAGAATATTTGGCTCATACGTTTGATCTGTTCCTCTTAAAATTTGTGGTTTTCTGGCAAATCAGTGAGAACACATTTCACTAAGTAATGATAGCCCTTTAAGTTTGTCTTCTTATCATTTTAGGAAACACATGGTAACATAAAACACTATTTTAGCAACTTTCTAAGATTATACAAGCAATATTTAAAATCTGTCCGTAGTTTTAGGCTTTTCCTCCCCTCCCCAGTACATTTTGGCTTTGTCCAGATGTCTTCTGCTGTGGAATTGAGAGATTTAGTTGTGTCAAGTGGATGGTGCAGTGGTAGTGTTGTTGCCTTACAGCAAGAGGTTTTCTGGTTTGATTATCAGCTGGGGTGCCTTCTATGTTGAGTCTGTATGTCCTCCCTGTGTTTGTGTGGTTTCCTCTGGGTGATCCGGTTTCCTCCCATGTTACAAAGATGTGTCTGGAGCATTTCTCCCTGGGCCTCTGCTGAAAATTAGCACAAAACACAAACAAACCCAACCAGGGTATCACTAAGAACAAAAAAATAAAGAAATCCCAACAACGAGCAAGAATCACACTCCGCCTTTTATTCTTGTACATACAATGTCCAATGACTAAGCGCTTTCGCCAATAATTTGGCTTCTTCAGAGTCATTGGACCATAAATTCTGACACTTTAAATAGGCCCATCAATTAGTTTTAAATTGATGGGACTATTTAAAGTGTCAGAATTTATGGTCCAATGACTCTGCTGAAAATCACCTTTGTTCCAAGTTGGACTTTCCTGGTAAACAAATGTTAAATAAATAAAAAAATTTACAAGCAGAGGAGAGCTTTAGGGGAAGAGAAGTTTAGTGCTGCTTATCCCAAGTCTGTTTGCATTGTTAGTAGTAACCTTACTTTTGATGCAGAAGGCTGTTGGTTCTACTCCCACAGTATGCAGATGGAACGCTGATACTGTACTGTGTTGTACTTTAAAGGGAGTGGATGCTGCAGCCATGTGAATGTCCTCCTTTGGAGGAGTTACCTAGTAACTATGAACCTGTTATCCATTTGCCATCCATTCCATATTGCAATATTACTAGCTTATCATTTTTAATGTAACATAGGCAATTTATTCCTCAAGGGCAACAGACACTTAATTTGTAGATGAAACAATGAAATATAAAGTTGTTTCCTAGCAGCAACCTCTTCATTAGTTAGAGATCCCTTTAATCTGGAATTATTTAGATGACTTACTTCTGCAGAGATTTTGCATATTCACTGATATTGGTGGATTGTAATGACAAAGGTTTGAGTGGCCTATTATGGTTTAAATTTTCTGAAATGGGCAGTTTTGTCATTATTGGTTCATACATTTTGTTTCATTGCTTACTAGAAAACTGTTCAAAACTACAAATTTAAAGCACATTCTAACAACTGGTGCTGTATTATACAAGGAATATAATTTAATACAATCAGGAAGGTGAATCAAAAATGCATACATGTATGCATTGCATGACCCTAAAAACGTGTTTGAAAACAGCCCAGAGGAAAGTGTCAAAGGCTCAAAATCATGTGCAAATTTTAAGCTTTACTCGTGTTACCAAAGCAATGGATGAAGGTAAAACAGTTCACACCGCATTACTTTGACCTGGCCAAGCCTTTTGACACAATCCCCTATGCAGGTGGAGTACAAAAGATGAATAATGTAGGGGCAAACACTTGTATCACTAACTGGATTTCCAACTTGCTCACAGGATGCAGGAGAATAAAATAGGGGAATAGACTAGTCACCAATGGAGTCCCTCAGAGTTTGGTGCTGAGATTTTTTTCTGTTTGGCATATACATCTCAGAAGTAAAACAAAATACCAAAGGGCTTTGGCCAGCTAATTTTGAGATGACTGCAAGCTAGGAGCAGTTATTGAACCCCCAAATGACTTAACCATCATGCAGGAAGGTTTGTCCCAAATAATAACTGGTGTCAAAATCATGACAATGCCCTCTGAGACCTGTCCCAACATGTGCCCAGAGTTATAAGAAAGTCTTTCTATATTGCACAGGTTATAAACAAGTTGATTGCGACTAGATCTAGAGATCTAGAGATGTTGTTGTCCCCTTTTACAAAGCTTTCATTAGGTCAATCATTTCGTATAATGCCCACTTTGGCATGTATCTGTCCAGCCCCATGCAACAATTGGAATACCCACAAAGATGCCTTACTAAAAGGATACAAGTCTTAAACAATAGGCCTTGCATGGGCCACCTCAAAGATTTATTACTATACTCAGTATCCTACAGAATGCTAAGAGGTGACATGTCTGGCATACAAGGCATCATCCGACCTAATACAGATGGACCTACTAAACATCAACAAGTCAAATGGCATCAGAAATACTCAGTCCAGGTATCTAAACTGAATGTTGTGGAGAGATGGATATATAACACAGAGGCTACCACTGTTCCAGAACAGAGTATCCATTCAAGTAAAACAAAGCTCATCCCTGTCCATATTCAAATGCAACTTGGATATAAGGATGGGTAATGCACTCCAGGATTGCCCTTCATGCCACTAATGGATAGAGGCAGTTCATAAATGCTGCATCCCTTACATGGGTCCCCTGAAATTATCTATGGTATGATCACAGTTATTCTTGCTAGGGCTAATATACAATTATCAGCCATGGGATAGGTAAGACCAATCAGCAAATGTTAATTCAAGCACCAAAAGGGAATTGGCTAAGCTTAAAATGTCCTCCAAGTGAATATTTTTTGTGCTAGTAAATAGTTATAAAAAATTGCCCTTTTTAGATCACTAAGTGCCCCTCTCACCCCCCCCCCCAGTCTTCAACAGCTTCCGGCACCTATGCTGCAACAGCCAGAGTCCATTATGCTTAACCAGGAGTCCAACAAAAACTCTGGACTCCTGCACTCCCCACCTTTGCACATGAAAGTACACTCCTCACCTACAGCAGCAGCCATATAGCCACAGCCAAGGTAAGACCAAATAATGATGTGAAATTCCCACCTATTGGGCTTTATATAGGTTGCATTCCTGGTCTTGTACATCATACCTAAGTTTTCAAAAAAAGCACCACATCACTTAGCATCACGCAAACTCACAAATCCATGTTTAAATGAAGCTTAGAAATATGCAGCTTTTCTGTTTCTAAATATAACAATTATTTAATTTAAAGTCAACCAATGTTTCAGTTAAGACCAAATAATTATGTGAAATTCCCACCTATTGGCCTTTATATAGGCTGCATTCCTGGTCTTGTGCATCATACCTAACTTTCAAAAAAAAGCACCACATCACTTAGCATCACGCAAACTCACAAATCCATGTTTAAGTGAAGCTTAGAAATATGTAGCTTTTCTGTTTCTAAGTATAACAATTATTTTATTTAAAGTCAACCAATGTTTCAGTCACCTGACACAATTTCATAGCAATAAATGTACAAAGTATGACTGCTGAGGACTTGAACCCAGGGCCTACTACACTGGAGATCATGACTCAACCTACCTAGCCACTGGGATAGTGAAGGAAGCTTATATATCTTCACATATACTACACAGGTGCTTGTAAGCATAGCACAGCTTCACTGTGTGGGTTTGCACATTGCTAAGCACCACAGAACTACAACAATTGAATACATCTGGTTTCTATTTTTCGATGCTTAGCGGATGTCTACTGTATCTATAAACAAAGCTAAGCATAGCTAAACAATGCACCGCACCATGCAAACAAGCACATGAAAAAAAAATAATTAAAATTGAATACATCCATTTTTTTATTTTTAGATGTCTAGTGGATATCTACTGTATATGTGAGCAAAGCTAAGCATAGCTAAGCAAAATGCCATACCACACAAATAAACACATAAATGTAAAAAAATAATAATGAATTAAATTGTAGATTAAGTTAAATCTGTTGTAAACCTTTCGGTCCACGTTTATGGGGGGAAGGTATCATGATGTGTTTACCAACTGTCCAGAATTTTACTGGACAGACCACAATTAAGGGGCTTTCTCTAAAATGTTGCTTACATGGATTCAATATCCATGTTACTGTGATCTTCCTTGGCAGCATGCCATAATTAATATGCATGGTGTGCTGCCGAGGAGGAACCATGGTCGTGTACATGGATAGATTCCATGTAGGCACTACACAGAGCCTACACAGATTTTATTGATTCCTAGGGCTTATTTTTAAATTATAAATCAGAAACTTACTATCCCTTGAATTAGTGTCTAACACTGACAGCTCCCTCTTCTTCTCCATCCATGATTACTTGCCTTGGTAGTCCTCTGATCAAATGTCCTCCCCAGTTTCTCTTGCACCTGATGAATAATCTACTGGTGGTCTGACTGGTCCTCCATTTCATACTAACCTGTATGAAAATCTTATATCTTTTTGGCAAACAGAATGGGAGAGTGCCTTGGAGGTCTTGTGTAAAAGCAAGATATGTTCACTTATTGGATGTTATTAGATTCAGCCCACATAAAAATACTATCTCATTTTTTTAAAGTCATTACAAATCTTTCAGACTCATAAGGCTCAGTACCCAGTACAATGGAGTTATCCAAATCATTATGGAAGTCTTCTATAAACCAAAGTTTGAGAATGTTATGTTCCACGTCCTTAACTGCTTTGCACTGAGCCTTTAGTATGTGGCATAATTTTAGATTCATTTATTTAGAAAAGATTCAGTTTTCTGCTGGATTAAATTTGTCTAGCTGGGTAACTCTGAATGTCCCTTTTTCTAAGAACAAATTCATTAGCTTTTTGTTTCATGGACACTGGCAAGGTTTCACCTATTTGTGACTTCAGGATATACTGTGGGATCCTTGATTTCTTCTGCAACTTTACTCAAAGCAGGTATCTCAGTTTCTTTCCAGGGCTTTAGAGCACTTGTGTGTTCATCTTCTCTGCTTTCCTTTTTATACTTTTCCTCACTTTATTTTATTTATTTATGTATTTATTCATTGGCATTTGTTTACCAGGAAAGTTTGACTGAGCAATGCCTTTTTTCAGCAGATGCCCGGAGAGAAAAGCTCTTTCATACAGATATTGTAGACATCATTTGCATTGTTTCATCATTTATATTTCATATTATTCAGATATCCTTGACATTAGTTACAGCATTTACAAACAGATTTGCTTAAAAATAAAAGTTACATGTTTTAATGCAGGGAGCTATATGCACTGCAGATTGTCAGGTTTTACATAAAAATATTTGTTACTATAAAGACTTGTTCAAAATCTAGGACATAGGAACATGAGATAAAGAGTTAGAGCAGCTCAAAGAAAGAAAGGAAGAGAGGATGCACAAAGAAGGTAAAGGAGATGAGATGATATAGGAGGGTGTAGATGTGATAATTAAGTTTTGTGGAGCAGAGAGTTATGGCACAAATTCATATAGTTATATTAGTACCAGTTTAACCAGGGGTGGTGCAGGTGCAGTGCCATTTATCTATCAGGTGTTGTTTCATTTGGTATCTAAAGTTTTTCCGGTTGCAGAATGTTCTTAAATTGAGTGCAATGCTGTTCCAGCTATTAACAATGCAATGTGAATACAGGGAGAATCCTGCATTGTTGTTAGGTTTAGTTATGGAGCAATGATTTGTCTATGGACTGTAGAAATCTCTTAGTACTGTAAGACTGAATGATGAAGTGATGAGATGGGAATTTTTCAGGATTGAGCAGTAGTTTGAAGGGTGTAATTAATTGTGGGTGTAATAGAGAAGGCTGACTCTGCCTTGATAAAGCTGCTGCACATCTGTAAATTGAATGGGACATGACTCACTCGCTCTAGTGATCTTATCCTAGCCTGCAATATTTACAGGACATGCTGGACAGACAGATATGTTTCCTAGAGGTTGCCACTCCTGGGGAACAAACTCCCAATTCATGTAAAACAGAGCTTCTCAAGGACCCTATTTAAGGGTAACCTGGACAATTGGATGGGAAACTGTAAATTTACACCAGGGGTTTCACCTATGTCCCTCTTAAACAGGGGCAGCCAATGCTAATCTAAGATTCACACACAAACATAAACTATATATCTTGATCCATAAGGGAACAAGAGTATAACATGGCAAGGCTTGTTGAGGCCTTAGGACCAATACCCTAGTAACTTCCTATGATCCTATGAGCCTATGATTTAGTTTGAACCAGTTTAGTTGTTTTATAGAGAGGCAGTGATGTGATCTATATTGGTGGTTACCCATTGGTTTGGTTGTGAATTTGGCAACTTTACTGTAGCATTCAAGTTCAAGTTCATAGTTCAAGTTTGGTTGATACAGAGGTATTGATATTGGTTAGGATAGGAAAGGCATATAATAAGGTGAGAAGTGAAAAGCAAGTGGCTATGTTTTGTCTGTCAATGTCAGTAAGGTAGTATTTTACTCTAGAGAGACAGTCTAGCTTTTGGTGTGACTTCTTTATGGTTTAATGAAGGTAGAGATCAAATTTCAGGTAGTCGTCTATAATCATACCTAGTGGTTTGATGTGGGATGCCAGTTCTGTATTGGTCTTGTTGGATGATGGTATATTGAAGGTAGTTTTTTGGGAGGAGAGAGAGAGTGTTGGAGGAGGGGTGTTTGCAGTAGTAGTTTTATTTATTATTTTTTTTTTATTCAGGAGGAGTTGTGAGTTGTCAAGCCAAGCTTCTATGGAAGAGAAGGGTTTCTGGGTGAGTGTTTGAGACATGGCCAGTATCCTAGCAGAATATGTTAAGAGTGGAGTCAATTCCGTGCTGTATGGTGGCCTCTTTGGCTACAGTGTTCAGGTTGCTGATAAATAAGTTAAACATTAATGGTCCTAGGATGGAGGAAAGATGAGAAATCATCTAGTATATCTTTGCTTTGACACCCATTAGTAAGTTAACTAAAAAAACAGTTAAGTGAGAAGGGCAATAGACCATAGGAAGAAAGTTTAGTTAGGGGGATTTGATGACTGACTGACTGTGTTGAGTGCCATGGATAGATCCAGAAATAGGGCTGAGGTTAGACAACCTGAATTTCTATTGTTATTTATTGTATCTGAAAACCATAGAAAGGTAGTGGTTGCATTGTGATTGGGTCTGAAACCAAGTTGTGAGGGAGAAAGGAGGTTATGAGAAGTAATATATGTAATAAGTTAAGAGTCAATACATATTTTCAAGATTTTGGGTAAGGGTGAGAGAATGGTGATTGTTCTATAGTTTGTGAGCCTAAGTGATGAGCCGCCTTTATGGTGGGGTATTATATAAGATTTTTTCCTTAAGGTAGTAGACATTTTTTTGGATAAAGTGGATTTTAGAATTAAGACATGATATACAAGACCATCTGCATTGAGTTTGAAGTCTTCAGATGGCAGTTGGTCAGGGACAGTAGTTGTAATCTGAAGGTTACGTAGCTTCATTTTTTATTTAAATGTAAATGCTGGCACTGGAGTCTGTGTGAAGGCCTGTTGTGATTTCAGTGGGATGGCTGGATTTGTAGTAGTTTTGTTTTGGAGGAGGGAGGTTACTGTATTTATAAAATATGAGTTAAACTGTGAAGCAATGCTGTGGGAATTATTGATTAAGTGTGGACTGGTTGGGTTGATTTTCCAGGACTGAGCAATGTATTTATTGATTTCCAGACATTTTTAGGATGGCTTGATGATGAATTGTAGATATTTCCATAATAAGCCTTTTTATCCAATTTTATGTATTGTTTGCAATGGTTCCAAGCTTTATCTCTAAGTTTCATAAGTTGTTTTGTTTTTTATTTAACCAAGGGGCTGGTTTTTTTTCAGTCTTTTGGTTATTAATGTTGCTTGATCTGGCAGGATGTTTAGAAATATTGTATTAAAAATGTCTACAGCTTCATCAAGGGGAAGAGTTTTGAGTGGAGCCCAGCTGATCTAGAATATACTGAAATTAAAAGTTTCTTTACTGAAGTTACTGAGGCTTCTGACCATGTTATACTGATGAACCTTGTGGGGCTGTTCATGGTGTCTGATTGTGTAGCTTAGCTAGTGGTCATTTAGACTGTCAGGTAGGGTGCCACTTGTAGTTACATTATTTGGGGTGGATAGATGTTAGAATCCAGTCAAGGACAGATTCTTGGCCTTGTTAATTCTAGTTGGAGTCTTGATCAGTTTTGAGAAGCCATATAACTGAACTGAATCTGTTTGGTTTTTTAGGGCCATTTTTTTGGCCAGCCTATGTTAGGGTCTCCTTGCAAAATGGTTTCCAGTCTTATGTTAGCCAAGATCCAGGATAGGATCTCTTCCAAGATGGGAATGTTGTTACAGGTAGTATGTATAGACCTATGATGGCTAGAGATTTGTTAGCAATCATTTTGAGGACTTAGATGAAAAGGTCATCACTGTTGAAAGTAGGTATAGTATCATGGTAAGTGAAGAAATATAAGATATTTGTGTAGAAAATAGTGACTCCATCTGCTTTTTGTTGGTTTTATCTAGTCTGAGTGCATAATAACCTGGTAGGAGTATTTCTGTAACTTTGGTAATTGGCTTTAACCAGGTTTCCATGACTATGAAGAGATCAGGGGAGTAGTGGGTTATACAGACAATATGTCTGTGATTTTGTTGTAGTGACTTTGCAGATTACTGTGTAGTTTTTTAAAGTCCTAGGTGGTTGGAGAGGTAGCCTATTGCTGTTACAAGATAGTGGATGCCAGTAATGTATTGGTCAGCTGTGTTAGGGATATTATTCCACTTACCTTCGCTATAATTTCTAAAGGCCCTTGCCATTTGCTAGAAACATCTTCTCAGCAGTGGACACCCAAATACTTTCTCCCTGCTTTGAACTCTCTAAGATGAGCATTCCTATTATATACACTCTGCCAAGCTTCCTATTCTCTTTTCATGTGCTCATTTACTATGTGTATTACACTGTTTAAACTGCCTTGCAGGTCTGTATATGGCTCTATCACAATTTTAAAGGGGATGTTTTCCTCTTCCCATGTGTCTCTCATTATACCTAGCAAGCCCTGGGGGTGTATGCCATATAATAGTTTTAAAGGAGTAAATTAATTTGACACTTATGGTACTTTTCCTGCAGAAAAAAGAATACAAGGAAGTAGTTTGGCCATGTATTTCCATCCCCTTCTATAGCTTTCCTTAATATGGACTATAAGGTTTTGGTACAGCATTCAGCTATCCCACATGTCTGTGAGTGATATAGAAATGTTCTCCGTCTTCAAAAGAAATTGAGGTATCTGATAAAGTTTATCAATAACTTTAGGCATGAATAAAGTGCTCTGGTTGATAAGAACTCCTTGGAGTATTCCTACCCTACAAAAAATTAATAGTGGTTCTTTTGTTATAACTTTGGTATTTACTCCTCATATGGATACTGGTTCAGCAAATTTATTTGCACACTCATTGAGCACTAATCCATATTAATGACCCTTACTTGATTTCTCAAATGAATGTATGATAAATATTATTATATACTACAATGTGATGTCTGTTATTGGTAAGAGTATAAAAGGGTTTCTAAAGCCTAGGCTAGGTGAAACTTTTTTGACATTCTGAGCATGCAGCAAAAACATTTTCAACTTCTTCCTTAGCATCAGGCCAATAAAATCTAGCTAGAATTCTAACCTTGGGATTTTCTATCTTCAGATGTCTCCCTAAAATATGACTATCTGTCAATTTCATTTCAAGTTTTCTGTAAGGCTTAGGTGCTAACATTTAGTTTAGTATTTGCTCCTCTTTTTGTTATCACCCTGTATAAAAAGTCATTTGTTAGTTGAAAGTAAGTAAAATAAGTAAGGCTGTTGTGGTTCATTGATTCCCCTTTCACTTGTGGAATAGTTTCCATAGCTCTACTCAGCATATTTTCCAGTTTCTGAGCTTTCTTAAAATGAATGTGGCTTATCTAGAGATATGCCAAGTCGATTCTTATTTCCTTATGATCCTGACATGAACTGTAGTATGTAGCCTCCTCTCACACAATGTCAGGTAAAATTTCTCCATCTTCATCTAAGTCATCATCTTATAAAGGTGGCTGGTGAACGTACTTTTCTTCTGTTTGAGGTACCAACCTGTTATTTTTATCTGGTTCAGTAATTATTCCTTCTTGTATTAGCCATAGATTCTCACTTTAGTATCTGTGCATTTGTTTTGGTATATGCAAGAGAAGCTTAAGACTATAGTCATCTTCCTACACCAACTTCTTTTCATGTGATCACATGCCCTTCTATGTCAGTTGATCTTTTGATTGCTTTTCCACTTTTGACTAATGAAGTTTTAGCATCATGTCTGTCCATCCAAACATAAATCCTAGTGCCTTTGGAAGCTTCTAGTGCCACATATTTGTTTTTACTGGGTCTGCATAGTCCTTAAAACAGCTCAGGTTGTACTTCCCCCTTACATTGCCATAATTCTTTAAAATGGGAAACTCATACCCAATTATCACATCATTATATTAGATTGGGTACTATAGTAACTGGTGTACTTCTTCACTGGAATAGTTTCAATTTGTGCTTAGGTTATAGAATAATCTGTCTTTATAAACACTCATTACTTCAATTTTCTGGTTGTGAGTTGTTTTATGCTTACACACATATTGTATTTTAACTACTGTATTCATGCTTGCTCTATCTAACAATGCCAGCAATTCCTTCATTTTTACTAGCATCACATTTAATAAACTTGATGACAGTACATAATAGACAGCTATTTCTACATGCCTAGAAGTTGATAGTTCAGTATTATCACATTCTGATGCCACACTTTCAGGCACACTTTGCATAACAGTTTGAAAATAAGTATTATTAGTGTTTGCAGGTACAAGATTGCTACCATCAGCTGTATAATATCTTGCTATATCTTTTGTCTTAGAAGATGTAAAACAAAATAATTCAGATGACAATATTTTTTTGTTTATTTTTTCACATATTAAGGTGAGGAATTGTTACTGGTTGTGAGTAGTTCTATGCTTACTCACATATTGTGTGCAAGCAAATCAGCTTTAGGGATTGAATTTCACTTAAAATGTTTTACTTAAGAAACTAATTTATCAGAATACTTTGAATTGCCATATAATACCCACTTTCTTAAGTGACTAGAGAGTGCCCTTTTAAATGTATATATATATGAAATTTCCAAAATTGCATTTACATTGTTCAGAGTACGTTCCAACCATAGTTTCAAAATATAAACTAAACCATCCATTTCAGACCTTACCAGGCTGTCCTTGGAGAATGTCCGGCCATGATACTTAAGGATCTATGCTTGAAGTGAGAACACTATCTCTTGACATAATTTTCTTTAGCTTTTTATTGTTATTCAGCATAGTCTCTAAGATCCAAAGGAGATAAAGTACACCAAATCAGGACAGGAATGGGGCAGAAGTGCAGCCTAGGTTAAAAATTAAGTTAAGTGCCAAGATAGTTAGAGCTGGTGAATTGAAACACTGTCATCCACTAGACATAATAAGAAATGAGGATTACAATCTAGAGTACAGAATATGACCGTGGTGTAAGAGGAAGAGAATGATATGCATGGGGATCTGAATCTGATAGTAGAAGAATAAGAAATTCTGAACTCTAAGATAAAGAGTGGATGGGAGTTAACTGATGTTGTCTACCATGATGGCTTCAGCCAAAAGGTGCAGAACTTTACCCAAACAGGTAGAATTTTGGATTTAGTCTTAATTAATTCAGAGGTTGACATGGACATCCAGGTTAAGGTAACACTGGCCACTAAAGACCATGAATCTGTGTAGTTTAAGGTGGGAGAAAGTATAAGACTAAAAAGGTAAAGACAATGGCATGGGATTTTGGAAGATTGATTATTCTGCCCTGGGGAGATTTTCAAGGCTGAGTTAGGAGACTCAGAACAAATCAAAGGAGTAATACATTAGCAATAGAGTGCTCAGGCCTGTAGATAATGGTGTGAGGGAGAGTAAAAAAAACAGGAAGGCCAATGAGGCTAGCTATAAGAGGAAAATATAAGGCCTATTAGAGATGTAAACATGAAGGGGTGGAGAAGGCACAGTACAAGATGACTAGCAAAAAGGAAATAAACATGCTTAGGAAGCAAAGGTGAAAGTTGAAAGAGAGTTCATAGATTAGTACTAGGCTAACTGATCTTGTAGGCCATTTCAAGCCTAGCCACTTAATCCATGTGAGAATCAAACCATGCACCTTGTGTTGGTAAAGCAAATATCTTTACCATTATGCCAAATTCCCTTGGTTGAAAAGCTCTTGAAAGAAGTGAAATTTGAACCCACACCTCCAGAAGAGACTGCAACCTAAACATAACACCTTAGACCACTCAGCCATCCTGATTAGTGTTGGAAGTCATGACCAAGGTCTTTGTAAGTACATAGCAGAAAAAAGGAAAGAAGGGTCAGAACGGATAAAGCTGAGCAATGATGAGCTGAAGATCACATAAGATAGTGAAAAAAGCAGTTCAGAATAAATGCTTTGATTCAGATTTCACAAATAAAAGCAAAGGGAAGGTGCCATGCTAGGAATGAAGCAGTACAGAATAGGGAAAGCAGCAGACAGACACCAAGAGAGACAGAAAGAAGGTTTAAGAGAGACAGAAAGAAGGTTTAGAAGGAACTGGCTGATATTAGGAAATATACAGTGCAAGGACCACATGTACTGCCTTCCTGAGTTTTCAGAAATATATTGTCAGCGTCTTAGTAGAATCCATGAGGAAGATTTTTAACAGATCTTCATCTAGTACAAACCTGCCAGGAAAGTAAAAGACAGTAATAGTGCTACCATTGTGCTGGGTGGGGGCTATCTTGAAAACTACAGAATTGTTGGCTTAACAACAGTGGCAGGTAGCCCACTTGACACTGGCTTGATTAGTTGTTCTGGAAACTAATGAAGTGGCAGGGAGGGATGGGTGGTGCCCATTCAGGGTGCAATGGCATTCATTGCTGATGCAGTCTTAGGAGAGGCATGATTCAAAGAGGAGATTACCCACAAACTTAAATGGTGAGCATTGGAGGTGGGGCAAGGAAGTAGACTGGACATTTAAAGAAACCCTCCAGGAATGCATCAGAGACCTCCGAGCCCCTATAACACCCTTAGGATCCACAACTGGCCCCAATAATATTGGAACAAATCTGGGAGGGACAAGAACAAGCTTGTATACCCATCATGGATGTGGGGTACTTAGGGCTGGGTGTGTAAAATGATGTCTTAAGGAGTACCAAAAAATTAAAATAAAAAATAAAAAATAAAAAAAGGAGTGTCAGGTAAAGTCATTGAGAGAATCCAGAGGGAAGGTTGACAACAGTTGTCAAGAATAACAATTTCCAGGACACCAACCAACCCTCATGGGTTTATGGCCAGGAAGAGCTCTCAGTAATCAAAGCTGGTCTAGTTTTAATACTGGGTTACTGGTGAACATTAAAGGAAAATACCAGCAGACATAATCTACCAGGACATCTGCAAGGCCTATGGCTCAGTCACATATAGGCAGCTGTTAAGAAAACAGGAGAGGTTAAGGGTAGGGCTAAAACTGAGGAAGGAGGTAGATGCATGAATGAACAGAAGGATGGAGAGAACTGCAGTGAAAGGGACAATGTCAAAAATTTGGAAAGTAGCTGTTGAAGTACCACAGAAGTCTGTCCTGGTTCCAGTAATTACCAGTTTGTTTGGCACAGACATATTTAAGGGGAATAGAGAACATGATCAACCTCTGTGTTAAGGTCGCATACCACTAACTTTTTAAATTACTAAGACAGTCAGTCATACTTCTACAAACCTATTGCTCTTCCGAGTAGGGAAATAATTATATTTTCATATAAACAGATATTGAAAGATTTCCTGATAGTATGTAGCACACCAGAGATTACAGGAAACTCTTAGAACAGTGCATACTTTGTTAAAATAAAAAATGTTTTTATCGAAGAGAGGAACTAGGTTCATAGGTAAGTTTGCACTGTTCACAGGTCTCATCTAGACCAAAGGCCACAGGTCACTGAAATATACATCAACAGTTTCTTATTTATTTTTTTTTTTTTGACAAATCTACCCCACCATGTCACTGAAGTATGTGATCTTTGGTTTCTCACAACCTGTTACCAGACAGCTTGCCTGCCACACCCACCTCCTATGACTCTCTCCCATATGATAGCTTTGTTTTAACCTATCACTGTGTACCATACCTTTCAGCCTCTTAGTGTGAGAAATCTGGACAAAGACCAGCAAAATGGGTTGTGGGCAAAGGGCCACAAATAGGGGCATATTTTAATTATTACTTTTATATGCTTAAAATGTTGCTAGAGTAACAGGATTTGTTTTAGCATGCATTTTCTGAAGTATTTGAAGTCTGAAACTCAATTTGTACATCATTATTTAGTGACTTCAATCCCAAGATCATCCTAGTGATTTGGCAGAATACCACTACTTTTATGAGGAACAGACCAAAAATATGAGCCAAAAATGTGGACATTCTACGAAAATCTGTACAGTTGAGAGGTATGCTGTGTACCTCCACCACACTTGGGCAAATAACGATGACTGTACCCTGTCCACCACCTAGCCAGTGGTAGTAAGATAATGCCTGCTGCACAGCATAGCCAGTCAGTGTATTGTATTACATAGCCTGGATTTGATGATGTATACATCATATTATTATTTTTTATTTGTGTTATGGCCCATAGTTGTGGAACAAAAGCTGCATCTTTGCCAGTGCTGAGACATATTTTTGCACATATAAATATCTGGCTACATGTCAGAGGTAAATATGCAGTGTACCATGAGCTGCATCTAGGCAGCACATTGAATAATTTAAATTGATGGAAAATACATTCTAGAACATTCTGTGGATTAGCATGTGCAGTATCACATATTATACCTGCCACATGGGATTACTTATAAAGGTTATAAATCATACATCCTATGCATATCCATCATTTGCAGCACACAAAGATGACATCATCATATGCAGCCTGCTACCTGCTTGCACAGTGACTGTATATTGTGGGCTCTAAAACATCTGCATTCATATCTATTAAGTAGATCGCCCTGTATAGAGAGCGGCCACTGTGGTGCAGTGGTTAGAGTTGCCACCTCACAGTGAAAGGTTCACCAGTTTCATTGTCAGCTGGGGTGCCTTCTGTGTGGAGTCTGCATGTTCTCCATGTGGTTGCATGGGTTTTCTCTGGGTGCTCTGGTTTCCTCCCATATCCCAAAGACATGTAGGTGGATTGGACACTCTAAATTGGCCCTAGGCATGAGTGTGTGCATATGTGTGCCTCCTGTGGAAGGTTGGGCACCAGGCTGGCAACTCAACACTGTAAAACTTTACTGCTAATCATTCTGCAGACCATCATTCTGCTGTGGTGACACCTAAAAGGAAAAGCCAAAAGGAGAAGAAGAAGAAGTAGATCGTCCCTGTATAAAGTCACAATGCATGAAACTTTGGTAGTGGTTGGATGTGTACAAAATATGAGAATCATGGGAACTTCTTGGGTCATGCAGGGAAACATTATAGCTTACATCCTGGCTATTGCAAACCACTTGGCAGATGAAACAGTGGAAGCCCTTCCTGATGATGTACATGGCACCCTGTGGACTAGGCGGTTCCTTGATGGCAAGCAATCAATGGCTCTCTGGATCTCACTGCAATAGGCAATGCTGCAGAGCTCCAGCATAGAGGTAGTCCTTACCTTTGTAGTCCTTGATAACTATACATGAACTTTCAAATACTGCAGTATAATGCTGAAGAACTGGTGTAGGATATATAAAGCTGACACTTGAGAAACCCTTAGTGTGTCACTGTAGGTTACCAAAATATCTCTGTAGATAGGATGGTTAAAGTTGTTCATATATTTCATTACCTTGGGCTGTCCATGCATCCCCCTTGGTTCGGATTCTCAGTGGCACAATTCAAGTAGTTCCCATATGGCTCCCCTATTCAGAGGGGAAACAGTCCATGATCTGCTAGTTAGCCAAAAAGGTGGTAAGTTAGGCACTTACAGTACTACCTGCATTGGCATGGGTCTTCACAGTGCACAACATTATGGGCATCAGCTCCAAGAGCGGCTACTAATGGGTGCTGCTCTGTTATTGCTCTGGCTACCATGCACATGCATTATTATGTTCTATACACCAGCAGTTCCTGACATTCAGAATAGGTGATCACTGTGGTGCAGTGCACTTCATTTGTATGTTTTTCTATCACTCCACCATGTCTGATAGCATTGTTTGTGGACTTGCTGCCCTTCACATTTCCATATCATTATGCAGTCATTTGCTTATGCTGTATATTATGTTATTTTCCCCTTATGTGACCATGCTACTTGTGCTTCTAAAGGATATATTCCCTGCGTATTTCTGAAGCACATATTGCCTACATGTCAAAACTCTTCATGCTGTTTTCCACAGTGTAGTGTGCTGTCTATGAATGCCACCACAGTTTATATTACCATTTTTATGATGTACATTTGTATAGACTTTCTTGAAATTTCCTTGTTGTTTGCCCTTATAAGGGGACATTCATCTGTGGTGGTATAGACATATAAATTACATATTTTGTTGTACAATCTGTATATGCATGAAAATAGTAGCATCTGCCAGTCAAAGATGGCAGAATGTATCTATTTTATTTATATTTTCACAACATTGTTTACCTCTTTTTGTCAATCTCTCTTCTTTGACAAGACTAATATCCTTACCTTATTTTTTTATTTAATTTATTTAAAATTGTTCACCAAGATGGAACACTGATAAAACAATGACCAATTACAGGCTCAGCCCAGGCTACGACATAACGTAACAAAATGTACACTATAGAAATAACAGTGGGTTAGGCTTATGACTAAGAATACAACATCTGACAAACAATATATACACAGAATCTCTAGCAAACCAAATATAAGTACAGTTAGATAACTGGAATAGAAAAGGGAGAATATAATTAAAGCAGGAGAGGTAGAACTGGTAGAGATATGGGTAGTAGTTGTACAGTTAAGAACGATAATAGAGACCAGTAAGAAGAAAGAGTGGATTAAATTATATGTAATGGGTTTAGCACAGTAATGGTGTGATAAGCTGAACCACAGTTTTGGATGACCAAGTTGATCACACGTATCATATTTATCGAAGATAAAGATACTACACAGTTTGAGATATTGGTTTATGTGACATGTCCCTTAGATGGGCAGTTGGGTTCAAACTTGTTTAAGTAAGTATTGTTAAAACTGTGGCCTGAACAGGAAGTACTTTTTTGTGGTTAGTGAAATCAGGAGGAAGTGACTGTCACAGTTTTGGGGGCAGTACAGAGATCTAGTGGCCAGCAGAGTACAGTTTGAGAGATGAAATCTGCTTTGGCTTCTTGGGTTATATGTAGGTTTGACTGGAAGTAAAAAGTTTCAATGAGAGATGGGGAGTGGGTGTCAAGCCTGAGTATTTTGAAGAGTAAGGAAGCAAGAAGATCTGATCTGGCCTGTACTAGAAGCCTAGCCACTTAGGATTTGAAAGGGTAAGGTGGTGCTGTTCATTCCATAGTAAATTATATATCAATCAACATATTTTACTGAAGAAGATCTGAAGGGTGCCATTGTTTTTGACAGAGGCTGATGCAAAAAAGGAGAGACCATACTTTAGTTGGGCAAACAAAATGGCTTTTCCTATAGCAGCCTTTGCTGGATGTGACAGGAACTGAAATATTGTGCTGTCCCAGAACAGTAGACTGTTGATATTGGCTCTCTGCTTTTCTTTGTCCTAATGGAAGTTTAGTGATTGGTCTACCAGATTCCTCAGTATTCAAAGGAAGTGCTTGTTTCAGTGGGATTGTTATTACAGTCAAGGATATAAAAGGATCATGGGTGCCAAATAACATGGACTTTAGTTTTTGGCACTGAATAATAGTTTATTGGAGACTAGTTAGTGCTACAGCTGAAGAGTAAGCTTCAATTTTATGATATGAAGGATCAGATCTATAGATGACCATATTACTTGAATAAAGACGTATTGGTAAATAGGGCAGGTCTAATGGGAGTTTGTCAGTGAAGAATGACAATAGAAGAGGTGCTAGAATGGGGCCACGTGGGACTCCAAAATGACTGAGGGAACTATTAGAAAGACTAGGCCCTACCTTTACCTAGAAAGAATGGTTGGCTACAAACTCTTTGAACCATGTATTGGCATTAAGGCTGATCCCAGTGTCTTGCAGATGAAGAAGCATAATTCGATAGCTGACTATGTCAAAGGCACAAGTTAAGTTCAATGAACAGAGTAATAATGAGATTTCCTTTATCCCTATTAGTTAAGATGTTATCAGTCAGGGTCCAGAGAGCAGTCATTGTGCTCCTACCAGACCAAAAATCCATGTTGTTTGATGGAGAGCAGGTATTATTTTTATTTGTAAGTGATAAGTTGGTTATATATGATGTTTTCTAAGAGTTTTACCAAGGATGAATAGGATAGAGATGATGCAGAAGTGACAGAAAGAAGACAGCTTGGTTTCTTTTTTGATATTGTCTGACAGAAGATATTTTCCAAATATTTGACATTGACATAGTATTAGTGGTGAGGCAAAGGCTGTAAATGTGCTTTAGAAGGGCAGTGATGAAATTTCTGCAATGGTACAAGAACTAAGGGCAGATATTGTCAGGTCCAGATGGTGAGTCCATACAAATCTGTTAATGTGGGTTTAAACATTGCTTAGCAGTAATTTTTGAGAAGCAAAATTAAACTACAAAGGGTTAGGCTGCTGTTGTTGCTGTGTGGCTGCATTATGGGTAGATGAGGATGCATGAAGACTTGAGAATTATATGATTATCAGATAGGTAGGTTATGTACCCTAGATTGGATAATTCATTCGTGGAGGATCTTCCTGTTTGTTTACTTCCTGCCAGAAACATTTAGGGGAGTAAAAACGTGAGGTTTGTTTATATTGTTTCATTATTATTAGTGCTTTGACATGTAAATTCTAGGGTGTCTCCACCTTGAATAATATAGATAATTGTAATTTTCTGATCAAACTATGCTTATTATGAGCAATAATATTACTAATTATTTACTTGTCCTTAGAGACATTTAGCATAAAGGCTCTTCCATTGTTACTAGATAGCAGCAAAGCATCATTACCCCTTTTACATTATCTCATGAGAAATAAAGGCTATATACAGACATTCTCTTCTTGTTTTCTTGTATATATTTATTAAAACTGTTCCCTACCTATCTCTTCTCAATGAATAAGTCCTTATGTTCAATGATTTTTGCTTCAGGTATTTGTTAATGTCACTTGGTGGTGTGAACAACGGCTCTAGATGATTGTCACTGTTGAAGTGGCACCCCGACCCCATGTGCAAACATAGCAAAAAGGGGTTGTGGATGGATGAATGGATTTTGATAATCCTTAGTCATTTGTGAGATTTACACTAGCTGTAATTTTACATTTTTGTCATACATATAGGGTGTATTCTTGATAACTGAAATTAATCATTTATTTTGAATGGTTTGCAAAATATTGTTACATTAAAAAGATTAGTTCCTTTAGATAGGATAATATCTAAAATTCTTATTAGATGTAAATTTCAAAACAGAACTAAACTGCTGTATATAGCTCCAAAATTTATTTAATCTATATTCACTGCCTCCTTGTATGACAAAAATGACATCAATAAAGCAAAAATTAACTTTTTTTGTTAATTCCTAGTTACTTATACCGTATGTTGTAATGGGGTGGTTTCTGGTACTGCTAAATTAGGAAAACTCACTGCTGGGGCTACATATGACTGAACTTGTAGGGCCAGAGGGTGACCCAGGTATGAATAAAAGAGGCAAAAACACCATGGAGACAATTTAGTAATTTCTGTTAATGGGAAGGAGACTTTTAAGAGTTGTGGTTCTCCAGGATGTTAGTTTTTGTTTTCCTGAGTACTGAACTGAGAAAGCAGAGCGCTAAGAAGACAATATCAAAGAGAGGAACCAGGTTAGAAAATATCCCTGCTATTCCTGCTATAGAGAGCTTGAAGTTGGAAATTATCATGCTTTTATTTGTTTGTTTGTTTTTTGTGCCGGGGGGGGGGGGGGGCAAGAGGAAATGCATAGTTCTTTTAAGTGATGTTTTGTTATGCCTAACATATTGAAACTGCACGTGAAATAAAAGCTGAAGCTGAACCTGTGAAGGTGAACTTATATCTTATGAGAGGGAGTACATAGTGAAGCATGTTGTCTATTTTAACAAGACTGCAGTATTATTTTGTCTGTGTAAGTAAACTTTAGTTGTAATGCAAGCTTATGTCCAGAGAACATTTTCTGTGGTATGAACTACAAAAGTATATAATATACATGTCATTTATGTTTTGGTGATCATCCAGATATTTATATAGTAATCAGCAAATAATTAGCCTTAATTAACATGTATGCACATTTATTATGATGGGACTACTATTTACTCAAAAGGTAGTCCATGTTCTGGGCTAGTTATGTCATATCATGTGAACTAGACACCAGTATTCATCTGTGGTGTATGCTGGTTTTACACATTTTAGTATATTCTTCATCTTGGAAACTATATTTTGAGTGAAGGTTTCGTGTATTACATTATGTAGTCTCAACATTAAAACGTATGGGTTCATTATACTAAAATACATAGTTTCCAGTGAGTTGCTACAGGAGGTTGATACCAAAGGGTGTCTAACATAGTTAAACTGATTGATTAACTGACTAGCAAAGCAAGGCAAATTTATATTGTATAATAGATTATTTCATAATATGTTAACATCTGAATAAAATTATGCTTCTTCTTCTGAATTAACTTCTGTTTGCTCTAACTACATTTCTGCTTATTCTAACTTAGTTATGTTCATCTACCAGCTTTGTATAGCCCTTTAGTATCTAGAAATTACCTGTCACCCTCATTCATCTGTAACACAGGGGGTAATTGGCAATGTATGGGCCTCACATGTCCATGTTCAATACTGACCTCTAGTTTCTGCATGAGTGGCGTATCTATGGTCTTTTCATGTTCATGCTGGTTTAGTATGCCACACTTGTCACAGGGTACTAGAGATAAATAGCAGGGTATTTAGTCTGCAAAATAACCATGCTGGCATTCCCTATATTAGGGGAAAGTGTGTGTGTGTGTGTGTGTGTGTGTGTGTGTGTGTGTGTGTGTGTGTGTGTGTGTGTGTACATGCGCGCATGTGTGTGTGTGTGTGTGCATGCGCGCTCGTGTGTGTGTGTGTGTGTGTGTGTGTGTGTGTGTGTGTGTGTGTGTGTGTGTGTGTGTGTGTGTGTGTGTGTGTGTGTGTTTGCCCCCATGTGCATATGTTTGTTTGTGTTTGCGCCCATGTGCAATTTTCTTATATAGTTTAGGAGATTTGGAGACTGAAGATCACACACTACTGTAAATAGATAAGTAAGAGAATAGCTGTTCTCTTAAACTGCCTGTTATTCATCACAACAGAGATATATAAATAGTATAATTTTACTTTGAATTGCATAAAAAGCAAGGGGTCATTCAGAATGTGTTTAAAAGAAATTTATAATCATTTCCAAGGAGACTATATTTGTGAATAGTGACTCATGTGTGGACATGGTTAGTGAGTCATTATTTACCGATGAAGAAGGGAACATTCAAGAGACAGTCAGGAATTTCACAACCCACTTCTAAATGCACAATTAGCACAGATGCTACAATTTCAAACGTTCTTCCATCTGCTGTAATTATTTCACATAGGTCTGTAACTATCCCAATGATATCACTTCAGGGTAGCACTAACACACTTATAGAGCAGTAACTAAACTATTTTTGTATAGCCAAGGCAAGGCACATATAAGAACAATGTCCCCTCATATTCCAGAATGCAGTCTGGATGTAGTGGTTACTAAATCCCTGCAAACCTTGGAAGATGTGGAAAGAAGGCAAGGGATTTCAGATAGCACAGCAGCATGTGAGAAGGATATCAGGAATGCTGTGAATCAAAAGGGTAGGCAAATGGATTTTAATTTAAATATGCATGAGAAGTTGACATTGAAAGAATTGATAGATAATATAAATTTGAGGGTGTTGAAACCTAATAAGGGGGGATTGTGTTAATGAATAGGATGGACTATATTTGTAAAAGGCAAAATATGTTATTAGATGGTGAATTTTATAGCATGGCATCAAGGAATAAGGTAAAGGTAACATCACAAATTCAGTTGTGAATGGTTTGATTTCCAATTGAAAAACAGAATCAATGAACAACTATATATTTTTATTGGAAAGGAAACCAATTATACCGGCAATTTTCAGTATTCCTAAAGGGCACAAGGATCTCAACTCACCTTGAGAGCTATTATCTCAGATACAGGAAGAAAATCCAAATCTCTGTCAATTTGCTTAGACAGAATGCTTAAGTGGGTTTCTAACATGTTCAGGAGTATGTTAAAGGACCCCTGGTATTTTTTGGATGAAGTTTTTGCCATTAAGTAGTTTGATGATATCATAATGGTCACCACTGTTACAAAGACTATAGCTGCATTTATTTCGCACTTGATGGGTTGAGACTAGTTTAGAGGGTCTCTGTTTTTTCCAATAAATTGGAAGGGAAAACATTGATGTGGTTTGTTGGATGATAGAAATGATCTTGAAAAACATTTTTCTTTATGCTTGAGCAAAAGTTGTTATTATCAAATTAGAGGGGTAGTCATGGGTGCAAGTATGTCATCTTTTTAAGCCAATTTAGTTTTATGCTGATGGGAGTACAGTTATATGAGTAATGTTGAATTTGGCCCAAGATTATTATGTATTTGAGGTTCTTAGATGATATTTTTGTTATATGGCAAGGGTCAGATAAGGAATGAATAGGTTTCCTTTCTTATTTGAATGAAACTTCTGATTCATTTCAGTACATAAGTAGCTGGTCCTGTGATACTATGGATTTTTTAGATGCCACTACATACAAGGACAGAAATAACAGCTGCTACAACTCAAACATTTTTGGCAGCCCATCTATTCGAGCTTACTACTACATTTTGACAGCAACCATCCTTGGTGGTCAAAACAGGATGCAATTAAAGGACAGGTGGTAAGACTGTCCAGACTAGTGTCTAATGACTTACATTTCTGTGATGAAATGGAAATTGTAATATACATGTTTGTTGGCTTGTAAATACCCCCAAAATGATGAGGAAGCATCTAAAGAGATATATGAAAGGAGATGGAGTGATTTTCCTCCTATTTAATGTAAACCCCTAAATAAGAGATCAGTAGTTGGTACACTTACATTTTTTTTCTAATTCCTTGATCTTAAACAAATCTAGTAATAGTGAAGCTATTAAAAGAATGGTTAAAAAGAATAGTCCCTATTTGTTAATAAATCCTGAGAATGCTAATAAAGTGAGTAAGGAGACCTCCTTTATTTTTAAAAAGGTCAACAACTTTAAGCAGATGTTGAAAAGTAAATGAATAGAATGGTTTGGTGGGGGTAAATAGTGTATGGTGATGAAATGTGGAATATGTAAACAATGCTATTTCATCCATGAAGGCACTTATAGTATGGTGGCAGACTATCATAAAACTATTGGTGTGCAGAGCAGTTATGATTACACCACACTGAGTGCTGTTTACATGGCAAAATGCCAAACATGTGAAACAGTCAATGTTGAAAAAACGGAAAGCTGCATCCAACAAAGGGTATATCCACATGTATACACTATAAAAAGAGGCAATGAAATGAATGCTTTGCCTAAACAAGTAAAGATCTGCGATACCTTGAGGAGATTTTTATTTTATTTTAGAAAAAGTCCACATTAACCCAAGAGGTGGTGAATGGGAGAACAAAACTGAATATAGGGAACTGGAGGTCAAAGCTTAATACTAATACGTTCCCTGGTGTTAATGCTGTACTTTTAATTGCTTGTGTCTTAAGAATTAGGCTAAGTTATAATGTATGTTTTTAGTATGTGATGACTGTTAACAATGTGATCATATAATTTTTAACCTTCTTTTCTAGCAAGGCATGGTAATTTTATTTTTGCTCTGATTATGTCCTCTGTATAGTTATGGGACAGAAGTGCTCGGTAATGTGATTAACTCTTTACTGATGTGTTATTCCACTTTCATTTTTAGTTAGTTCATTTTTATTCTTTGTTTAGTCTTTATTACCATCTGAGGGATATCACTTGGATTAAGTACTTCTTGCCACACGAGATCTTGTTTTCAGTGGTACATACTTTGGTATGCTTGAAACTGAATTATAAGTATACAGTATACCCAGAGATTTCCACTACTGAGACTGTCTATCCATGGTGACACTACTGCATTAAAAGCTTTCATAGGAAACAGCTGTTACTGTTACTAGTACACAATTCCAGTTTTTAAAAGTCTTGTCTTGGCTTCAAGTAAGGTCTAAGATACCATTCCATCAGAGGTCATTGTCCCACTGTACTCATCCCTCATTAGACCCATCATAGAGTACAACACCCCATTTGGTATGTACCTCACAAGACATCTGCAACAACTGAAAAGGCCACAGAAACACCTCACTAAAAGAATCACAGGCCTAAAGCAGATGCCCTATGCTGACCGACTAAAAAAACTCCAGCTATACTCTGTCACATATCATCTACTCAGAGGCGGTCTCTGCTTAACATACAAGGCCATATCAAACCCAGAGCTGTTGGACATGCTACACTTAAAGAAATCCCAAAACATCAGAGCCACACGCTCCAGGGACCTAAACCTTGTCATCACAATGAACAAAACATGCTGGAGGGATAGGTTCCTGACCCAGAGACTCCCCATACTCTGGAATTGACTGCTCATACATGTCAAGCAGAGCATCTCCTTGGACCTCTTCAAAAGGAACCTTGATGACTGAATGGGAGATAGGAAATTTACCCTGGGGATCACATCAGTTACCCTACTGGACAGGGGTCCAGGGAAGTAAATATTGTAGGAAGAAATAGCCAGGGAATTGTTATGGCTAGGCTTGTATAGGCCCTAGGGGAGATAGCCTAGTACCAACCTATGAACCTATTCCAGGATGTTGCTGGTGGCATATTTGGTTCCACAGAAGCTGCATTTATCCTAAGTGAAAGATCTGCTAGTCTTGTATTGCCCTTCTCAGGTGTTCAATTCAGCCACTGTGGAGCTGCTGGTGCTTCTTATGATGTCATTTATGACAGATAACATTCAGTCTTTTCCTTATCAATAACCACCTCTGTTCACCTCATTACATGGCAAAAAAAATATCATGGTCGATAGCTTTCTGATGTCTGTAATAATTTATTTTAGCCATAAATCCTTTATATCTAATGACACTTTTTATTACATAATTAATCTATTTTAGTCTCCTAAACAGGTCAACTATTCTATTTCTTATAGTATATGTATTTGTTATTTTGAGTTACATTTTGATGTTGTAAAGTACATAGGCTTAAGTGCTTTAATAAACTCTGCTTAACTGACTGAGGGAAAGTGATCTGAGACCGAATAATTCATTTACCTAGTTAGCAAATACAAATAAAATAAACTTATTGACTGATAATGTAGTTTATTTCAAGGATGGGTGCATGACTGGTAGACTATCACAACTAAAATCATATCTATCTATCTATCTATCTATCTATCTATCTATCTATCTATCTATCTATCTATCTATCTATCTATCTATCTACCGCATGATATTTTGTGTCAATGTAAATATGGCAACTCAAAGAAATACCAGTAAGCATTAACTCAGAGTTGCTTGTTAGTCTATACACCTGAAATCATAATATAAACACAGTGACTGCTTTAGTGTCCAGTCATAATTATTTTACAATTATAAAATAGTGTCAATGTTTGAGATATCAACTCGGGTCTACTTTACTTCATTGAAATGCCACAACATCGACTTTTAAAACACTGAGCCCATAACAATGAAATTTCATAACAACGAACTTCCATTTAACTGTAATTCAATTAAACAAGAATTTACCTGCCTACTATATGTATTGCATATGATGACAAAGCATGGCTATAAAATATACGGTGTACCTTTAAGAATTCATGCTTAGTACCAAAATCAATATGGAGGAGTTATGTTTGGAAGCTCCGGGCGTGATCTGAAACATTTACAACACCGTATCTTCCCACAAATGTAAGGAACTGTTAATTATAGATGGCTACTTGTTACATTTGGAGAGGTGTAGACATAGTAGGTGTTATTGGGGTTGAAAATATAAAATTGTACAGAAGTGTAAAGGTAGAGCAGTTACAGGTGTGGTCCCAATGGGGACAGACTAAAAATATCTGTAGTACATAATCATGCTGGAGACCCCGGAGAAGTGGAGAAATACAAGGTGTGTCATGACTTGAAGGTACGAGCAGAATATCACAGAGATACTCCCTGTTTATTGGTAGAGGATGCTTCGGCATCCACTTCTTTGGACTCCATACATAGTTTACTGAACAGGAAGGCACTACTACAACAAACAGGTCGGGTTAGGAGGAAACAGAATTTGAGAGAGGGCAGTGAATCTGTCACTTTGTACAATATAGATTTTGATGATTACCATTAAAAAGTGGAATATCCCTACACAACACTATGTGCGATACCACTACAGATAACATTGTGGTAGCATTTATAACTGTCACTAATTTGTACAAACTTAGTAGAGCCCGTATATGGCTCATGGACTGAACATTCTTTCACCTGTCATCAACTCTATAGTATCCATGGCTTAGTGAAATACAGCAGTTACAGCAAGGCTGTTCCCTTGTTATTTGCTCTTATGTCTAAAAAGTGTCTCAAGTCCTACAACTTCACGTGGCACTGTCTTTTCCATATGCTATCTGAGCAAGGCTTTGAAGTTGGTGTACATTATGTCTTGTGTGATTTTGAGGTGGCCCCGGTATAAAGTATCAGACTGAATGTGACTGGTGCAGTCTAAAGGCTGTCTTTTCCATTTTGGGCAGAATGTGTGGCAGAAAGTACAAGCATTGGGTTTATATATTTTGTATAACAGCAACGTGTCTTTCCAATTGTCAGTAAAGAGCTTGGTAGCTCTAGCATTCTTGAAGGAAACTGACATATGTCCAACATTTTGAATGTTAAAAGAATGTTTCCCCTGTAGAAGTTAGGGAACTGTTAAAGTACTTTTTGGACTGGTCTGTCCATGGGAAGTTGAGAAAATTCAATACATGGATCACCTTTTTATGAGGTTCTCACTTCTGTTCCCTATATCATTCTAAAATGTGTCAGAGTTAAATGATCTGCTCCTGCCTCATACTCAGTATTATGTGGAGGCATGGCACAGACGGTTAAAATGTTTGCTGGGGAGCAGAGCTACTGATTTGAATGTGCTGTTATCTGCATTGGTCAGAGAGCAAGATAGAGTAGATGAACTCTGTGTACGTATGGCTACAGGATGTCTCCCCCTCACCAAATAAAAAGGAAACATCCTAAAACATGGTCAGTTTGAAAGAGTGTTGCTCAACAGAGACTCCTATTCCAATGTAGAATTTGTGGAAGCAATCACAAAGTTATTAGAGATGTAGGTTAAACCGTGTGCCTTATATTTTGTCTTGACTGCACATGGTTGCAATCACAAGCGTGATTTGGTGTTTACTATGTATGATGGTACGTAAAGTTCTCTGCTGTAGTTTCACATTATGAGGCAGAGTGTCAGAGTGAGTATATGTCATGTTAGAGGGATGTTTAACAATCACTATAGCCAAGTACGTCTGTTGGAGTGGTGTCCACTAATATATATTCTGGAAATCATGGATTATTTGGTCATGTAGTGCTCTGCTTCTGAGTTTACTTGAGAACAAATGATTTTGTTGATTGCGCTGTATATGAATAATGTATTTACCTTTCACATGTTACTATGGAAATATTTGTTGACATGACCTGCATTTGTGCTGTGCTGTATATAAGTTTTTACTAGTTGAAAGTATTGGCTACGCGAATACATTATGATGTGGAGAAATCGGGAAATATTTATCTGTTACTTTGTGAGAGAGCATTACATCTAATTGAAAGAGAAAATCATGCTGTGAAAATGTAAATGTAAAAAAAAAAAAATTCATTGGCGGCTATGGTCGTATCTACATTCATTGAGTGTCGATTATTTGGGATTCGGTGTTTTCACATTCGGGATTATGGATGTCGGTTAAATGGAAGTTCGTTGTTATGGGCTCAGTGTTTTAAAAGTTAATGTTGTAGCATTTTGGTGAAGTGAAGTAGACCCACCGACTCACATATAGATGTACCAAATGCTAACCTGCACTGACTTTATACTGTGGCAGTCTGCAAAGCTGCATAATATTTGGTTTAATGCAGGACTGATGCCTGAATTCTGTTCCTTTTGGGAAATGCAGTGTGTACAAGAAACATTCATGTGTTGAAGTGGTGCAACATTAGAATGAAAACTCATATATATACAGAGACTCCCCTTCTGTAGAATAGACTCTCTCTCTCTCTATGTCAAGCAGAGTAACTCATTAACTCTTTTTAAGCACAACCTGAATAATTGGATGGGAAACAGAAAATATACCTCTGGGATTCCACTTGTGTCCTTGCTGGACAGGGGCATTGGGTACTGACTTGTCGGAACATGGGTTAAATTCTTGGCTAGGCTTGTAAGGGCCTCAGGGCCAGTAGTCTAGCAACTTCCTATGATCCAATGATCCTATAATATTTTTCCACAAAAGTGGCATTTTCAATCACTGGAAATATGCCAACACAAAATTTTGAGTAATGCAACAGGCAAAATTGCAAAGGCATTTTTACAGTTTAAATTGTTACCCTTGTGTATTCTGGCCATTGTTTTTGGTGTTGTGGAACATCAAGTTTTTGACATTCAAGTTTCTGGAGTGCAGCCATTTCCTTTATGGTGACAAATATAAATATTATTAACATCTTACATGATTGTAAAATCAGGCATGCACACTAGTTTTTAAATATTTAAAGGTAGTATTAAAATGGAATAAAATAAAAAGTGTGCACTAATATTCAACATGCAAATGTATATTGCCTTATGTCACTTGGAGCACAATTTAATGAAATTTTGGACTAAGTTATTTAAGTACTTTGCCCTGCAAATTAATGGGAATATGTCAGCAGTTATAAAGATGTTAACCTTTATAGATAGGTAACAAAAATTAGATAAAATGATAAGTTATGAGGGCACATCCATTTGGAAAATTATCAGTAGCGAAGAAGTTAATGTAGATTTTCTAAAGAATAAGAGGTATTTATAGTGCTTGATGTTATTTAGTGCCTGCATCACTCAATGCTTTATCAAAGACTCACATATTTGCAATAAAAAATAGCAAGCTACCAAAGTAAAATCAAGGACAGTTGAGTTTGGCAGTGAATTACACTACATTAATCTAAGATGACTGTCTGAGACTTCTTTCCCAATTAGAATGTGTGTGTGTGTGTGTGTGTGTGTGTGTGTGTGTGTGTGTGTGTGTGTGTGTGTGTGTGTGTGTGTGTGTGTGTGTGTGTGTGTGTGTGTGAGTGTGTGTGTGTGTAAATGTCTAGGTAGATACATCCCATCTCTATCTACAAAATGCTGCTTTAGTAAACAAATTATGAATAACTTTTTGAGTAAATAGTATAATTTACATTCTCGTTATAAGGTAATTTGCTGCTTAGTGTTTTCTCAGCAGTTGGTGGTTTTTTTTTCCTTTCTTTTTTTCATAAAAGACAGTCTCCATGGAGCATGCATTATCTGGTTTTCTATACTGGTCTTCATTATTTTCTTTTCTTGTGTAAGAATAGTTTACTAGCTATTAAAAAGAGGTTTGGTTATGAGCATGAGGAAGTTCCTTCAAACCTCAGGATGATGTCATCTCTGCTGCAGTTTTCAGCATTCCGTCAGCAGCATTCTTGAAGAATTCTTCACAATGTTACATTTTAGATGGTCTTTTTGGTTCAACTGCTCATTCCAACTTAAAACAGAGAGATGGGGAAAATCTGCTTTCAGTTTATGGTCAGTGTATTTGATGAATTGCTCATTCCAGTTTAGTAGCATGTAAAGGCAGGGAGAAAAGGTTGTTTAGTCTATTTAACTAATAGTAATGGTTTTCATGGACAAAAAACAGTGAAAAGTAGCTTTGCTTCCCACAAACCTATTTCTGTAGCCTTACCTCCTGTGAAATGATCCTCTCAAATTACTATCTGAAAATTATGAGAAACATTTTATGATGGTTTTTCTCTTAAAATTATATTAAGGCAATGAAAAATCACATGATTTCTAGTATCAATTTCATATTCCATGCAAGAAAACCAAATGTTATCTTATAAAACAGACCCCAGGATTCAGCAAGCTCTGCACGGTGTGCAGGAATAGTGCAAGAGCTGCTGCACGCAATATGGCCGATGACCGATCTAGGAATCAGCTCCCGGGAAGTGCACGAGCATGCCAACACTATTCCTGCACAGACACAGCTCCTGTATGCTAATTACCCCATTTGCAGGTGAAAAACATGCAAATGAGGTGAATTAACAATGCAGGAAGCATGCAGGCGTCTGTGCAGGAATAGTGTAACCTGCAGAAATGTATTTGGTTACTAACTGAATACATTTTTGCAAATTACAAAATGGAGGCATGACAGCTCCAAAGAAAGCATGTATTCAATGTAGTAGGCATGCCAATGGCCAAATATATGGCCATTGGCATGGTAAATAGTTGCAAAATTATAAAAAAATAACTTTTTTGGTCGATTTTGGCCGTTTAAGCGTAGGGCAGCAGTACGCGAATGGGATTGGCCAGAAAATTTAAAAAAAAAAGCTGGAAATAAGATTTTAAACCAAAATCAGCATTCTGCCATAATAGTCAATGGCATGCAAAGACAATAACATTGAATTGTGGTTGCTAAGGGAGGTGGCTGTGTCAGTCTTGTAACCATGCATTAGCAGTCAGTTTTATGCAAATGAGGGGATTGATACTGAATCACAGATTTCCCCCTCAGTGTTATTTAGCATCCAACCGTGTAAGTGCAGTAACACCATGGTGCAAGCCTAAGAGGTAGCTGACTTCATAAGGGGGAATGTCATGCATGCTGTAAGTTTATTGGAGCTCTGTGGCACGTGTTTGCCCTTAGCTAAGCACAGCTAAGGAAAGGGGTGTGTCTGAAGCTCCTAACAGTGTTTACATTGCCTAAATGGGTGCGTGTGCCTCGCACTGGGTTTTAAACAAAAAAAAAAAAAAAAAAACAGGAAATAGCAGCTCTGTTCACATCTGAGCACTGGGTATGTACGGAACGCCTTGAGGCTTAAACGGGAAGGCAGTAGGAAGGCAATCAAGGAGAACTAAAATAGCTGGCAGGTGAAATGTATCAGAATCAGCAATTACACAAGCAGCAGCCCAGCCCAGCACACTACTATAAACTATGCAAACACCTTTCACTCTGGTTTTTCCCACAAACTCTACACCACTGGTGTACACAGACGGGGAAATTTTACCAGACAAAACTAACAAAATGATAGGGGCTGCTGTCGCTCTCATACATCAATATGTGGAAGAGGGTGAGAGTGGTGAGGATGAGAATGCTGACGACCAACCCACAGTAAGGAGAAGGAGAAAAGTGTACAGACCCATGGTAACCTACCAGGGGCTACATGAGCTGGAGATAGTGGAGCACTATAGGGTGGACAGGGATATCCTACAGCAAATTGTTGAGCTGTGCCAGCCATGCCTCACACACAGAACCAACAGAGGAGAACCCATCCCAGTTGATACCAAGGTATGTGTAGGCTTAAAAATACTAGCCACAGGTACCTTCCAAAGGCCAACTGGGGATATCATGGGGGTCTCACAGGCATCAGCATCCAGGGTACTCCACCAGTTCCTGGATGCCATCTCAGCACATACTAGTGAACACATATATTTCCTCAACACCCGTGAGGCATTGACCAGCAATATGCGTCTCTTTCACCAAATAGCAGAATACCCTGAGGTAGTGGGTGCTATAGACTGCACGCACATACACACCAAAGCAACACCTGATGAGAGGGGTAGGGTCTACATAAATCGCAAGGACTTCCCCTCCATCAACTGCCAGGTCGTGTGCGATGCCCAGGGCATTATAATGAATGTGTGTGCTGGCAGCCCTGGAAGCTATCACGACTCCCACATCTGGTATATGACACAGCTCTTCCAGAGATTTGCCAGTGGGGACATCCCATATGGCCACCTAGTGGGGGATGCTGGTTACTCACTGGAGCCGTGGCTGAAGACACCCATCAGAAATGCACACACACACAAACAAGAACTCCATAATAAGGCACATGCGTAAATGAAAATCATAATAGAGCATGTGTTTGGGATGCTCAAGTCACGGTTCCGGTGCCTGGACATATCCGGTGGAGCCTTGCAGTACTCTCCAGCTACATGTACACAAATTTTCATTGTATGTGCTATGCTACACAATATGATCCTGCGGAAACAGCTGCAGCAGGAACAGCATTGAGGCAGGGCCACACAGCCCCCCCCCCACCATTGCCAAGGCTAGCACAGGCACAGAGTGACTCTGAGGAGGAACAACCTGAGCGTGCCCATGTAGGCAGAAGGAGGTGTGCCTAATATGCCCAGGCTTTGGCAAAGAGGCAATACATAGCACATACACTGACACAGTAGTAATCCAGGGAATGACACCTTTCTCTGACTTGCACATACAGTAAAAGGGATGCCAAACATGACACTACCTGTGCTTTACCATGTATAGGGAGTGTACTATGTGCATCCGACATAGTCAGCCCTCCAGTACCATCCTCAATACTGCCAAAGCCACAAGTAACTCACTCTTCCTATCAGTTGCTGAATGGAGTAGTTTGTTCTGCTAGTCATAGCTATGGTATGGATGTGAGCATGCAAGGGAATCCGGTGGCTGAATGGGATGGCAGCAGATAGTGGACACCTATATGGGCAGCATCAAATCCATAACAAATACTGGCGTCAACAAAGTAGGCAGTACTAGACAAGGTAACAAATCCCGCTGCAGTACATGTGGTGGCCCAAATGTGCGTCCCTAGGACACACACATGCATGTCAGTGAGGTTCACATACCCAACAACAGCCTCAGCCAGCAGGACAGATGTAGATGACCATAAAGAAAGGCTGTGCTAAAGCCTCCAATTAATGGCAATGGATGATAGCCCCCCTCCAGACCTACAGAGACAGACTACAACAGGTCAGGCAGTTGTATGTTAGTTCTGCAGGGTATGAAGTCTGAAACTGAAATGTAGGTCAATAAAACCTAAGATCTGTACTCTACTGATATGCCTCTAGTCTACATGATAGGTCAGAATACAAAATGAAATAGAAGCCAACAGAGTACCTGAAATACCAGTACAGTCATAGCAAATGTTTACAGTTATCAGGTGTGCCCCCCAAATCCTACGTAGAAATGCAGTAACATGTACGAGTGGGGTTAATAACAGTGGAGCACAGATTACTTGAGCTGGCCCAATTTACAGGATATATTGTTGTATGTGTACAATATGCAGGGCTCTGTGTGTTAGGTTGTTGTGTGTTATGCATTGTGTGGAAGTGGTCAGCATGTAGGCATGGAGGATTGTGTCCTGGTGGCCTGTGGCCACTACTGTTGATGACAGGGCCAACCACAATGCATCCCAGCAAGACCCAATTCAGCAGTCATCCATAGTCATTGTTCAGATGTCAATATCTGTCACCATCTGAAAAATGGACATTCCATGAATGTGGGCCAATACATACACACAGTACACAAGTGGAAGTACGCTAAACAGAGTGCATAAAATGTAACTGTCAGCTGCACACACCTTTGGAATTGTACATACAGGTTAGCAGCACATTAGTTGTCTGTGTATTATGGAATACTGATGTAGTCTGGCCAATCACTGGTAGACCACAAAAGCCACAGTTATGAAGTAATGAGAGAATGCCTATGTCCCCGCACAAGGCAGCATAAGGGGAATGTCACAGGTATATCTGTGGGTTAGCTGCAAGAAGTCTCCATATCACACATGCACTCAACTCAGCCCACCATCATCCACATGTTTATCATAGGTTCATAGGTTCATAGGTAGGTACTAGGCTATTGACCCTAGGGCCTATATAAGCCTAGCCAAATGTACCCTGGCTTTCGCCACCCAAGAAAATTATTTTCCTGTGCCACTGTTGAGCAGAGCCACAGAAGTGATCCCCGGGGTGAATTTCCTATCTCCCATCCAATCATCAAGATTTTTCTTGAAGAGTGCTAATGAGGAGCTTTGTTTGATATAGATAGGTAGTTTGTTCCAGAGTCACAGGTCATATCCCTGCTGTTGGGAATAGGTACAGCATGACCCCCACTTCTGTATGGGAATACCCACAGAATGCAGCATAATGAAGAGGTGTCCTATGCAGGTGTATCCCACTCCCTAGCTGTAAGCAGCACCCTGCCAGCATCCAGACCAGTGGATTAATATGGACAGGAATTATTGCCAGTAACATCTCCCACACTTACCCTGTTACCCCAGGGGAATCCAGTGGCTCACAGCCTGGGACTGTAGGAGTGACAGAATGTACTGGCCTGCTACAGATGGCCTGCATCACTACCAAATGCCCTACAGTCCTCTGTCAAAGGCCTGTGCCTCACCCGTACTGACAATGTATGTTATCTTATGGGGTCCCAAATAACAACATAACACAGTCCACAGAACACAAATGCAAGGTCATGTCGACAAATCCCAGTAGCATGCCCACCATTTCCTACTGCATGAACTGTGGACCAATCCCTAAATAACACTGGGATAAAGGGACAGCTATAGGGATACTTCCAAGATATCACTTGCATAATGTTAGGAAGAGGATAGAATAACAGAGTGGGGGGGTGAAGAAGCATGGATGCCATGGAGTGTGTAAAGTCTGAAACTCTGATGTGTGCCCATACTACCCCGCCTGCAAATCCAGTAATGGGTGGCTACAATGTGAAGGGGAACTGACCAGATATATGAACCCTGCCTCTGGGTAACCCGGATGAATCTGTACAGCTGAGAGGTATGACCACAGCAGGATATGGCCATTCTGTTATGTCGATAGATGTACAAGCAGGGGATACTCATCCACCACAGTACCAAGGTGCTGGACCATTTGCACAGATCCATCTGCAAGTGTCTGCAGCTTCCCCTCCAGAATGGCATGAGTGTGCAAGAATATGTAGGCTGCAGACCACAATACTGGATACAGCTTCAGTCACCTTGTATTTCCCTGGAAATAACTGTGAGCAATAAGTATATCTGTTGGTAGTTGATGACATAATACATCACATTGTTAAACAGTACATGTCTGAATATCTCTGCTAACACCAACCATGTAACACAAGCAGCGCAGACAGCATTAGTTACAGTATTCCACTATCTGTTGCCCATTGTGACTCCATATTGTCAACCTATCTACAGATATCCTGCAGAAATAGATTGCTAGCTGTAGGTGCAGAACACAAAATCCTGCATTGGAGTACAACCTACCTGAAATGGATTCACACACTCAATGCTCCTACACTTAGAGAAATGAAACCCATGTCTGACAGCAAAATACAGAAGGTCATACTGGGCGTGCTCCAACACATAGAGAAATGAAGCCCATGTCTGACAACAACAGTGGACTATACATATCTGTTAGTCACAGATGTCTGTGCACACACACACCACATTACACACCATTCATGCTTTGCACACACATTGGATAGGAATACTCACACATATCCAAGGCCAACACACTATAATAGGTCAAACATACACACACACAGATGTGAGAAAGAGAGAGGCAGACAGTGACAAAGAGATTACCATCATGAGTCCTGTCCCACGCACCACACATCCAATTAGCCAATATCACATGATGTGCCAGTGTCAATCACTGTAGACATTTGCTTTTGGTAGCCCTCAGCCCTATAGTGTCTGTGGTGCTTGTGATAACTGTGTAGCATGATAGTACAAATCACTATTCATCTAGCATTTGTATACCCAGTCCTATCAAATGTAAAGTTGTGTGTGACTGAGTGTTGTGTGTGTTCCCAGAGGAATGGTGTATGGCCCATTCATACACACTGCAATTGCTATAGCCCATGTTTGCACTCATGCTGTCAGACACCTTAAAATAACCCTCTGGCCAATTATCAGCTCTGTTATCTCCATGGTGCATGCAATAACTCTGTAATGCTATAGTGTACCATGCTAGTCAGGTAGGAGTTCTAATCCCAGACATGGCAACTGTCAAACTTTGTGTGTGTGTGTAGAGATTAATGATTCTAAAGCCATTCACAGTCACTACACCTCCCATTGCCCTACTAGCAAGTCTGCTGATGTCATTCACATTGAAATACCCCTCTGGAGAAGAACTAGCCCTATAACCTCTGTGGCACATGTGATAACTGTGTAATGCTGTAGTGTAACAAACTAGTCAGGTAGGAGTTCTAATCCCAGACATGGCAACTATGAAACCCTGTGTGTGTGATGTTGAGGCCATTCACAGTCACTACACCTCACATTGCCCTACTTTAGCAAGCCTGCTGATGTCAGTCACCTTGAAATACCCCTTTGGATAAGGGCTAACCTTTTAAGCTCTGTGATGCATGTGATAACTGTGTAAAGCTACAGTGTAACATATTAATCAGGTAAGAGTTCTAATCCCAGGCAGGGTAATTGTAAAACTATGTGTGTGTGTGTGTGTAGAGATTATTGATGTTGGGGCCATTCACAATTACTGCACCTCCCATTAACCTGCTTTAGCAAGCCTGCTGATGTCAGTCACCTTGAAATGTACCTTTGGAAAAGAGCTGTAAGGTCTGTGGCACATGCGATAACTATGTAATGCTATAGTGTAGCATACTAGTCAGGTAAGAGTTTGAATTCCAGATATGGCAGCTGTGAAACTCTGTGTGTGTGTGTGTAGAGATTAATGATTTTGAGGCCATTTACAGTCACTACACCTCCCATTGCCCTACTTTAGCAAGCCTGCTGATGTCAGTCACCTTGAAATACCCCCAACAATCTCTGTGGTGCATGCCATAAATGCGGAACAATGTAGTAGCAGTAACTACACAGCTATGGGTTTGAATCTCATCTGTGGTAAGTGTTTGTGTATGTACATATGTATGTGTGTACCCCAAAACATTTGGCCCCACTTACAGCCAGTACACATCTCAGAGCCTGACTTTAGCAGTCTTGCAGATATCATCCACCTTAAAAGTACCTGTTGCCAAGCCTAAACCATGTCAGGTCAGTGGTGCATGTGGTAAATCCGGAACATAATGGTTAGTAACCTCACCCCTGGCAAATGTAAATGTGTGATTAGGGTAAAATTATTTTTGGGATCTCTCATCCACTATATCACCCAATGCCAGTATTTACAATGGCTGGTGATGTTTCTCACCTTAGAAGTACCTTGGGACAACATCCATACAATAAGCTCCGTGACGAGATTGATAAATGAGCTACACTGTAGTAGCAATACATAGCTATGTAGGGGTTTGAATCTCAGTACTGGCAAGTGTGTATGTGTGTGTGTGTCTGTCATCAGTATCCTGTGTGGAGGTTGCTGTGATTGTGTAATGAAAGGATGCATTGTGGGGTGGGTTATGCTAAATTATTATATTGATGGCCTACTATATGTCACAATGTCCACCTTACAAAGACAACAGATGTCAAACAGCAGAGAGACTGGTGTAGACAATCCATAGCCCTACATGTGACATTAATGATTGGTGAACAATATAAGCAGCCCTTGTATTACTCAGAGAACACTCTCCACCCATGTCTCATACATAAACACACTTGGCTAGGCATCAACCACTATATTGGTAGTTCCCTGCATATTGCCCACAGATAGCAACCATGGTGTGATTGCAGTGGACTACATGCCTGTTGACCACAACAGTGCCACTGACATCAGAAAGTACTGCGATGTGTAACATCTCCTGACTGAATTTTATCCAGCAAGCAAAAGGACACGGCACCCTGTTCCATCCCTACAATAGGCAAATAAATGCTTACAGTGGTCCTTTTGCTATGTTCCCCACTGGACGCCTGCAACAACTGTAGAGTCTGCAAATGTAACCCACAAAGGGAATACCATGCCTTATACACATGCCCTGTATGGACAGATGCCACTAACTCCACTGAATACCTGTATCATGCTGTCAATGTAGGTGCAAGCATGACCTCAGTTCCATAGCCAGGTCTCCCCAAATGAGGTCAGGAATGCTACATCAGAAGATAACAATCTGTACACACAACATACCCCAGAGACCTCAAGTACACTTCCACATGTCAAAGAACATGCATGTGGAACATGTGCACAACCCAGACACTGTCCATGTTATGGAATATAGCTCATATACACGGGAAGCAGTGCACATCACTGGCCACCCACAACAGTAACCCAGATGAGTGGATGGTGAATACAATACCCACCGGTGGGGACCACTCCAGGGACTACACCCCTGAGCCACACTGGAGGCCATTGTCATGTGGCCTGATGCCAAGATATTCCCTTTGCCTAGCCTTGCACAGCTGTCAGGCCCATCCACCTACTATACACATGGGAAGCAATGAACCTATGCATCTCAGTAATGGCAAGTGTGTGTGTGCGTGTGTGTGTGTGTGTGTGTGTGTGTGTGTGTGTGTGTGTGTGTGTGTGTGTGTGTGTATGTGTGTGTGTGGAGATTAATGATTTTGAAGCCATTCACAATCACTACACCTCCCATTGGCCAACTTTAGCACTCCTGCTGATGTCATTCACCTTGACATAACCCTTTGGCCATGTATCAGTCATATAAGCTCTGTGGTGCTTGTGATAACTGCATAATACTGTAGTGTAGCAAGTTAGTTAGGTAGGGATACTAATCTTGATCCTGCCAACTGTGATGATGCGTGTGTGTGTCTCCATTGACACCTGCTTTTGTAGACATTAACATGTACTGCACTTCTCTTACCCCTTCTTTAGCACTCTTGTTGATGTCACTCACCTTCAAAGATACCTTTGGACAATTCTCCAACATGTAAGCTCTGTGGCGCACAATAACTGCATAACACTGTAATAGCAATACATAGTCAGGTAGGGGTTTGAAACTCAAGTACTGGTATGTTTGTGTGTGTGTGTGTCATCAGTATCCTGTGTGGGTGTTGGGGTGGGTGTGTACTAACAGGATCCATTGCAGTGTGGATCTTGCTACATCATTATATTCAGGACCTATATGTCCCATTGTCCAAATTACAAGGCCAACAGTTTTCAAACACTGTAGAGGTTGTTGTAGACAATCCTCAGCCATAAATGTGTACAGCCATGTGCAATTACTATGTGACAGCATGGAGTAGTAAATAATATAGGCAACTGTTATAATACCCAGATACCACTCTCCACCCATGGATTATACACAAACACACTTGCTCTTGCTCTCTTATACCCTTCCTTTCTTACTTTGTCTTTGTTTTTGTCTCTGTCTCTCTCTCTCTCTCTCCCCCTCTCTGGTGGATGTGGAAAAGTACATCTGTTTTGCATAGGCAGCAGCTTCAGTTTTGTAAGGAATGCTCATGATCAGCTGATGGCCTGTGCATGAATTGCAGTCCCCCACTTGCTAATTGCATGTGGAACAGCTGTGGTATCCTTCTTATAGCCAATTGCATGGAAACACACTCCTGTAACTAAGCACTTCATGTGGGTGTTAGCCCTTTTCCTTCATTGTGAACAGGACTTCATGTGGATATTTGACAGCATCACAGAGGGTAGTTGGAAATACCTCTTACAACATACACTGTGGAGACAGGCCAACAAACAGGAGGGGGGTGTTGCAGACATGGGGATAGAATGTAATTATTGCTGTTCTACATTTGAAGTAATGTTGGTTTAACAGGGTTTGTGTGGATATGGCTGTTCTACATAATTTAAAGTCTGGCATGACAGTGTAATGTGGTTGAGGAAACTCACCTGTAGGGCTATCTGCAGACTGTTCAGAGTTTGGAGTCTTACATGTGTTGTGTTACTCACACATTTCCTATATTTAGATATGCAGTAGCATACTCTGATGATTGCGGTCAGCACATGGTGACATCCATGTGAGTTACTGACTTCATATCCCTCAGAAGAGATATGTCACAACAAACCCAGTTACACAAGGAAATGTCTCAGATTATCACAGCAATATGTCAATATTGGCACTGTGTTTGTGCCTCTGTCCCCCAAGTCTGTTACCCTTTGTCCATATGTCATGCAGTAAGAGGTGCATATGCACAGTACATCTTTATGTACTGACATCATACCTGGTAACAAGCCAGTGAGATATCAGAGTGCTAGACATGTTATGTATAGTAGGCTTCATATCTGAGGACAAAACCTGGACATTCTGTTGTAGTGTGTACAGTAGTGAGGTCTATGTACTTATGGTGATTGTTGACAGAGTGTGTATTGTGAATATGTTACTTGGCCTGTCTGCAGACTGTGGTAGATGTCATTGTCCTTGGTCCTGTTCTATCTGATGTTGCATGCTGCTTCAGTTTATGGTACCCTATCAGTGTACATGCATGCAGGCCCAGACTGACACATGTCCCATGCCACAGTCAGGCATCAGACTACACTGTGTATTGGCCCAGTATATGTAGGGTTACTGTGTGAGTGGCTCATATGAGGGTGGTGTTGTTCACACAGTACATATACTATAATATTACTTTGGCTTACCATAATGTGACTGTGACTGTGTTCAGAATGGTTGTGGGTATGCACTTTCACACTGGTGTCTGTTACTCCGTGCTGTTACATGTCTGTAGTGCCTGCTATATTTGCAAGTACATGTGTATTCCCCCATAGGAAACTTGGGTCAGTGTTGTGGCAGTCTGCCTGTAGTTTGCACAGTGCTTTGTGACATGCCTAGCAGCTCAGTGTATTTATCTAATGTGATGTTATGTCTAGATATTTGTCAGATGTACTGTTGCCTGGCCACCATAACTGTTGTGTATTTCTGACAAAGCAGTGGGATGCTCTACAGATGTATGTCACTAACTACTGTGAAGTATGTGGACTTGGGACCTCTGCTCCTCTGGTTAATATGTGTTAGAACAGACAGGAGTGTGGGAATCCATCAACTGTGTGAGCTTATCTATTCCAGTATTTTTGTGATATCCTCATTTACATGGCTATAAACATCCACTTTGTCAGGCTTGGTCCACACATCTTGCACTAAGGAGTTCTGTGTATACCTCTGCACTGACCAGATTGTGTCAGACTATCATATCTTTGCTGTATTCCACAGGATCATTACTGTGATTTGTGTGGTACTTCACTATGATGATCTTATGATGTCAGTAACTGATGGCATACATGTCAGTATCAGATGTGACTTCCCACACAACATGTCTGTTAACACAACCCCTGTTACTGTAACAACATTCCACATTTATACCTGCAATACTTACATGACATCCCCTTGCACTAAGAGGTTGTGACTATTGGTGTTGAGGTATGATTCCAGTACAATGTTATGATCATATGTTTTATATATATATATATATATATATATATATATATATATATATATATATATATATATATATATATATATATAAATCTATGTGTGTATGTACATGTATACATATATCTACACACATATATATATATATATATATATATATATATATATATATATATATATACATATCCTTATGTGTAGACATGACTGGTGTATATACCTTTCCAGATGTATCACACCATGTTTATCTGATATGTGTATATTTAGATATAACAACATACTTGATTCAACACTAATATCACTAACAAGTACTACACAATTGTAGAAGTCAAAGCAGTTGTTAAATACTATTCAGTATGTGTACTGACAGATCAGTGGTTAACTGCTGTGACTATAGTGTACAGGGTTCTGGGTCCAAGACCTGCAATGGCTGCTTATTTTGTTGCTAGGCAGAACAAGGACTGTTGGATATAGAGTGGTTGAGACAATTTTGAGCAGCTTTAAGCATGTTTGCGTGTGGTTGCCCAACGGTAAGCGGTGTTAATGTACAGTAAAATGAATAGGTGCTTACACAGTGTAGGCTTCGCTTACCAGTGCACAAATCTGCTTAGCATTTAGTTTAAGCAACGGTTACACATATTAAGCATAGCTTAGCCTTGGTAACCAGTGATCACATTCTAGTCTGATGAAATAGCATGGTAATGACATCTTTAGTAAGTGTATTCAATTCCATGTACATAACACGCTTCTATGTGCTGCCATTACAGTAGCAAGGGGTGTGAGTATACTGTCTGGAACACCTGAGTATATATGGCTAGTACAACAATATTTTCCTTTTGTATGTGTTCCATACATGGGTAGTATCCCAGGTTATATGCAGTTACACTTGCATGTATTCTATCATTAAGTTACTACTGTTAGCAGTGCTTTCCCAAGTAAGAGTAGATTGCAGATTGCAGTACTGGAACCATACACCCCTGCATGCAAAGCTGGACTCTGAGTACTGACTATCGTGTTCTTGGTGTGTGAGCTGTGTGTTATTAAGTACTTGCTACTGGATATTGATCTGATATCTGGATATTAACTGTAGACTACTATGTGTATAGGACATGTCATTGAGGGCTCCTGTCATGTAGTAATGGCATACCTATCAGTGTCAGATGTCTATCTGTCAAAACATTCATCCTAATGTATAATCTGTTGGCTAGCTGATTTCTGTCTTTCCTCTGTACAGATGTGCAGATGTCAGGTATCCATCTGGGCTGCTCACAGGCAATCTATACTTGACTGACATGTCTGCCCAGCTGTATTATGAATGCCACAGCTAGGAAATCCCACCCTGTATGCACCACATGCCATGGATACCTCAACTAGACTACCACAGTCAACAGAACATGCTTGGGTACAGGTCTCCAACCCAGACACTGGCCATGTTATGTAATATATGTTGCATACATGTCAAGTGGAGCACCTCACTGGCCCTCTACAAGAGACAACCAGATGATTGGATGTTGCATTTAACTGTTACCTGAGGATCACTCACATGGCATCAGTTCATAGATGACCTGCTGACAAATATCTCTTGGCATGATTCCACTGTACCCATATCCCTTACTCTTCTCATCTCTCCCATGGACAATATCCTGGTACACACCTAGGAACACCTGCATCTATGGACCCCAGTACCGACAAATGTCTTAGTGTGCATTGCTGAGAATAACAGTGTATGCGTGTTTGTAAAACCTGCAGTTGATTATACCCCTAGGACCTTCTCACACACTACACTCCCATTACCATAGTTAGAAATGGCTGCTGCTGTAATGCACATTAAATGTACCTTGTCACACTCTTCACCCTATGGGCTACCTGGCGCTTGCAGTACCAACACAACACTGTTGTACAAATGGCTAGATAGGCATGGGTTACCCTCTGAGTCCTGGTAAGTGTGTGTATGTGTGCAAGTGTATATATTTGTAGGATACAGCATTCTGAGGCCACATTCTCCAAATACAATACAACTGGCCATACAGTATAAGGCATAGTGATGTTGCTGACATTAGGAGAGCCATAACAAACCATCACCCTACTATCCCTGTGGCATGTGCAATAAATGCATACCCCTGCAGTAGCACTGATGAGATAGACAAGGGTTTGCATTGCAGTCCTGGTCAATGTGTGATTGTGGGTATGTCAGAGTATTATCATGGGTTTCAGTGAGTAAAATATCCAATGTGGGATGTGGTTGCTGGGTATACTGTCTTTACACCATGGTACCCCCAGTACATATCCCAAGGTCCACTGTATGAGGACCACTGCCACCATCAACCATACAGGTAATTGAGTACACTATCCAGCCCAATGATGCATGTGCTGTGTGCAAATTATCTGTAACAGAATGGACTCGATGACAAGGTAGTTAGCACTGATAAACCCAGGTCTCTCAGATGTGTATATGACTGTTCTGTGTTTGTCAACGTGTATATGACAGTATGGCATACTATGTATTGTCCATTAACACCCAGTACATTCCCCATTACCATACTGTACAAGGCCTGGTGATGTTCCTCACTTAACAAGGGACTCGGGACACAACTCATCCTAAAAGCTGTGTGATGTGTGCAATTAAGGCCAAACAAATTAGTAGAGATAAGTACCTAGGTAGGGGTTCTACTCTCAGTGCTGTCAAGAAAGTGTTTGTGTATGTGAAGAGATCTACTTCAGTTTGCAGAATATACATGTCCCAGAGGGTCATCTGTCTGAGAACTGACTGGTAAATGCTAACATTTCAAAGGAGTCATGTCATGGAAATTCATTCCATCAAAACTAGTAGTAGATGTGTAAATGCCCTCTTCCTCACTGTATAGCTGTACGGTGATACTGGAGTTGGTATATATAGTTGTCTGTCGATATTGTGGACACAGCCACCCTTATTGGGGATATTGTTGTGTGTATCACCACCCATAGTCTGCTGAAATACTGTACAGTGTATGTTAACAGGTTAGGTAGTCATCACTCCCACTATGTGCGGCTCTACACCACCCCACACCCTCCAAAGTGTAGGGCTGTGCCACCCACACCAGCACACCTATGTTTACCAATGCCGGGATTGCACTATATTTCGGAAGGGGACATATACCCTAGCAGTACCAACTTCGATGACATTAAAGTTGCAGACTGATTATTTACTGATGTGATCTTTTGCCTATTATGTCTTGGTGGAATTACATAGGCTAAAATGGGTTCACTGCAAAATTAAGTACATCCATGTGTACAGTATTCTCTGTGTATTGCATCAACACCAAAGCCTGTGTGTGTGTGTGTGTGTGTGTGTGTGTGTGTGTGTGTGTGTGTGTGTGTGTGTGTGTGTGTGTGTGTGTTATACACAAACATGTGGTGTGTGCCACCCAGTACACTTACCATTGTCCACTGTAGAAGGGCTGCTACATCAGCCACCATGCACTCACCTGTATACATCCCTCAGACCTATCAGCCATGTGATACATGCAGTAACTGTTATACAGACCTGTTACTTGTGTTCAGCTGTACCCAGGATATGACACAGTCAGTGTGTCACCACAGTGCCATACCCATTGTAGGAAACAACAGCAGACCAACATCCTGCTGACACATAGACACCTACAACACAAACTTGAATACATTATAAAGACCACAATCAGTCAGTGTTAATAACAGCTATAATGCATCATGGCTAAACAGCTACACATCCTGACATGTAAGCATTAAAATTTCCTGCTGAAAACATGTTACACAGCATTTCATTGCTGCACCTTAGTACATTCACCCTGTGCATCAGAATGGTATTAGCCTGTCCCTGCATCGATGGTATGGGTGACAGGGATGTGGCACAGGTATCATCATATGCACAGGGTGTGTTGTGGGTTTGCCAAAGACCTAGGCTGAGCCATTTGGTTGACATCAGCTGTGTGTGTTAAGGTGTTTCATTATTAATTGGGCAATGCTGATGTGGTGTGTGTAGGTATGGAGGTGCCCTAGCTGTGTTGGTGATGTATGTGTGTATGTATGCACACAGTTCGGCCATGTGCTGCCCTATACAGGGGTTTGTTGGACAGCTGCAGACCATACATGGCAGGGTGTGCAGTTCACCATCTCCAGCCATGGACATGAGGACTGGGCCTGCCAGGGGCTCCATGGGCTCTACCAGGTACAAGGCCAGATATGCTACTCTCCCCTGATGATGACACATGTACGCTGGATCCGGGCCCCTGTTGGGACCAGACAGGGCCACATGCACATGGCTTGCTGTGTTGTTGTGTAGACAGCATCCCCCTGCAGTGCTGGTGCTGGTACTGCCACTACGGGAACGACTCTGACTTGTTTCATGTCCACTTAGACCTCCACCTGTTGGTGTTGCTGACCTACATCCACATGGCTGTAGCCCTACTCCCACCATATGCTCTAACACGGACATTGCACGGTCAAGGATTCCCACTATCTCACCCAACTGTCTATCCAGGGCCTCTGCAAAATAATGGTGGGCACCTGCGAGATGACGGATGTTGTCAATAACAGCAAAATGAGTAGCCCTCTGGAGCCTCAGACCCTGTCTAATATAAAGTACCATATGTGCCTGTGCTTCCATGATGGCCTAAAACATGTCTGGTGCCACCTGCTGTGACACTTCTGCCAGGGGCATGATGACCAGCAGCCCTCCTATGAGCACCCCTGTACATCTGCCTGCGTGGTACCTCGTCGGTCATCCAGTTATGACTGCTGTGTAAAGACACACTTGCCATAATCCACACATTGTCCTGTCCCATGCCACCACCCACCAACTGTCCCTCATCTATGGCCATTGGTGATGCAGCATGTATAGGCATTGTGACTATGTGCGGGGATGGGGTGGATAACAGTGGGATGTCAACTGATGGCACAGCTTCAGCCCCTGACAACCCCACCTGTGCCTCACCATACCTATCATCATTGTCAGAGTCTGTATGTTCACTAACATCAGTTTGCCTGCAGGAGGGACCCTGACCCACCTCACCACCTATGAGGGGAAAACAGAGAACATACTTTAAGACCTGTACATCATTGCTTATCTCTACACACATGAACACACACGCACACACACACACACACACACACACACACACACACACACACACACACACACACACACACACACACACACTTACAGGTGAGGTGGCACAAAAATATTACACAGACCTCTCATTACCCAACTGTCAACATGCATGACATATGGCACTCAACAGCATTCACTGCAGCTATACTCAATCCCTGTTACCAACTTTATACATCTCTGTGATGCATGAGTTATGTTAGTAGGTGATGCCCCTTACCCTGGAACACACTGCACCCTTGTACACAGTATTGCTGTGCACCTGTTCAGCACCCTGCCATGTCCATAGCTCACAAGTGTACACACCATTGCTAAATGTGTATATGTGTGGCAGTTATGTTGGCTCTGTTGCTCAAAACGTAAAAAACACTAGAGGCCAGCATAAACAGTCCAATATTTTATTGGGAGATTTACACAGATAAGTCACCAAACAGGACATACAAATGTCCAATGATTCTTCAAAAAATCCAAACCGGTTTCGGCAAAATGCCTTCTTCAGTGAAAAGTAAAGAATCAAATAAGAACCAAATCATGAATATTTATAACATACACCAGCCAATGACAGATGGTATAATCCAACCCCTTCACATATGAAAATACTGGTTGAATTATATATATTATTATTTTATATCACTGAAAAGTTAAGAATGGCTAATAAGCAAATGTATATATATTATTTAATTAACACAGAGTGTAAGAATAAATGGGAAACCTATGTAATAACATAATTTACTATATGGTACAGAATAGTTCAGGTAACATATGAATAATACAGACACACTTGCATGACAAAGATACATATCAATACACATCCAAAGAGTTAATGCAAAATGGTAAACCATACTAAAAAATTATATAAGTAAGCAAAATTACAATATGTTAATAACATATATTATATAGACATACCGTATACTACCCAGAGTATACAGATATAAAAAATAAATCAAATTGCCTAATAGCATAATACAAAAGTGAACCAATCTTACGGTATTCAATCATAATTTTAGTTATTCTTGTTATATTGGAATAATATATTTAAGCAGCATAGAACTCCAAAAGTGTCATATTAACCTATGGAGCATATACAGAGTGAATAAATTCATATATACTTGTCATAAATGATCATTCAATCCTGGTAGAAACATAGCTCCAAGATGAATAATCCAGTATTTCTCCTTATGACTAAGTATATTCTGCCACCCTTGTTGATTGCTCCTGTCACCGGTTATTCTGTCAATAACCGTGAACATAAACTTGGCTGTAGGATGTTTAATAGTGTGTTGATATAGGGCATTGGTTGGTTTTTTATTACGGATGTCACTCCTGTGTTCACCCATTTTGATTCTGAGGGAACATGCAGTTTTTCCCACATAGAAGGCGGAGCACTGACATGTGGCTAAATATATAACCCAACTGCTTGAGCAGTTACCAAATATCCTAAGATTATAAACTTTACTAGTATTGGCACTAGTAAACTGCTTAAGCTTGTTCACCTGATTGCATGATATACAATGACCACAAGGGAAGGTTCCTAATAATTCATCATCTGTCATTGTAAGTTGTTTATATTTAGCCCCACCGCTTTCCTTGTGTTTGTAATGGGAAAATAATGATCCAAGGGTTCTACCCCTTCTATATGAAAATTGGCATCTAGTTCCTATGACATTACGAAGGTAGTTGTTAGCTAATAGAATGTTCCAATTTGCATCCAAGATATCTCTAATGACCTGATGGTTCCTTCCAAATGTGGTTACAAATCTTAAAGTAGACTCCTGTGATGTTCGAATGCGCTCCTTATATTGAAGCAATGCCTCCCTATCCTGTTTGCCTGACCATGCACTGGCTGAAACGATATCGAACGGACGATATCCCCTTTCTAAAAATCTATTTTCCAAGTCTTTTTTAGCATCTTGAAAATCAGATGCAGAAGAACTAATACGTTTTATTCTAAGAAATTGAGATTTAGGAATATTCTGGATGGTGTGGCGTGGATGCATACTAGATGCATGGAGTAATGTATTGTATTGTGGATATTTACGATGAATTTTAGTACTCAAAGTATGATCGGGATTCCGATATATAGTAACATCCAAAAAGTCAATATTATGAGTGTTGAATGTAACAGTAAACTCAGTCCCCCAGATGTTACTATTGAGATATTCCACAAATTCATTTAGATATGTAGAGTCAGCACGCCACACCATCCAACAATCGTCCAGATATCTCTGCCAGATATCAGTTTCAACCAGACAGATGTTATGTAAGGGGTTGTATATCAGGCATTCCTCAAGGTAGGCCATAAATAGATCCACATAGATGGGGGCAAAGGATGCCCCCATGGCCGTCCCTTGGAGTTACCAATAGCACCCCCCCCCCGAAAGTAAAAAACATTTTTGCCAAGTACATGTTCGGTCATGCAAATAATAAGTGTGTTAAACCCAGGTGGGTACAGGTCCGCTCTTTCCAACCAATATTGTAATGCCTGCAGGCCTGCCCAATGCAGAATGCTGGTGGCTCCAGTTGTGTGTCTTGTGTAATTTGTAAACATTGCGTGGTGTCTTGTAGTCTAGCTCTGACCCATTTGAGTAATGGTTTAAGTTGTTGAGTTAGGAACACAGACAATGGTTCAGTAAGTGAACCGTTACCTGACACTATTGGCCTGCCTGGTGGTCTAGTAATAGATTTATGTATTTTCGGAAGTAAATATAATATTTGCTTGGAAGGATCTGCTACTGTAAGATGTTGTGCAGTATTCCGAGTGATAATACCCTCCTCCACTGCTGTATTAAGAAAAGCATCAATTTCCATTTTGAAATTTGATGTAGGATCAATCAAAATATACATGTAACATTTACTATCAGATAGTTGTCTGAGGCCCTCCTGAATATAATAATCCATATTTAATATAACAACTGCTCCTCCCTTATCTGCTGGGAGTATAGCAATGTTATGGTTATCTTTAAGTTCCTTGAGGGCTTCCTTCTCAGACAACTTAATATTCTCTTGTAGAATATGTGATTCAAAATGGGGAAAATGCAAGTCTCTGAGTACTGCTTGTTGAAATGTAACAACATGTCTATTCATAGGCGGTTGAAAAAGTGACTTCTGAAATCTAAATTCAGCAGATCTTTGAGTATTAGCTGTATTTTGTTCTGAAAAAAATATTTTCAAGTTAAGACCACGACAAAAGTCCAAGACATCCAATGCAGTTTTATATTGATCACAAAAGAAACTGGGTACAAATCCCAATCCTTTATTAAGAAGATTCTGTTGGTCATCAGTTAGCACAGTGTCAGATAAATTCAAAACATTATTATTCCTTGTTTCTATTGTTTCAACAAAATTTGGATCAGTCCCTCCATTGATTCTGAACCTGTTCCGATTGGTGTGTTTACGACCCCCTCAATATTTTCTGCCTCTCCTAAAGGGATATTAACATTAGTTTTTTTCTTAATGGGTGAGTCAGATATAAGTACCCCCTCACTATCGGTATATGAGGACTCCTCTCCCGAACTGCTGGTATAAGGCTTATCATTATGTTTCAGAATAGATCTCGGTCTTTTTCTGGTCCTACCCCTAGTGGTTCCAGGACCAGAATCCTGAAATCTCACTGATCTCTGGGTTTCAAAGGGATGTCCTCTACTATAATCCATGACATCCCGATTAAATTTTTTAATTTTCCTATCCTTGGTTACCTGGTCATATGTAGTAAGTTCTTTGGACAGCCTGGTCACCAAATTTTGGTAAATTGTTGTTGAACTGAATTTTTTACATTCAATACTCAAGTTTTTAACTTCAGATATATTGATGTCTATAGCCCTTTCATAATAGGAAGTCAAAATCCTTACAAAGTTCATGGAGTCATCCTGTAATGCTTGGTTCCATTCAGTGGTCAACCTCGGTTTAGATCTGCTGACCATCGGTCGAAGCCTGATACAAAGGCCTCGAGGGGCCATATTTTTATGCAAATAGGCCCTAAATAACCTAAGATGCCATATGTTGGCTCTTAGTCCTTTAAGTCCCTTCTCCAAATTTTGAAAAGCTAGTTGACATCTACCAATTGTATTAATATTTTGCTGGCTATTGTTGTTGCTTGAGACTGTATCCACTCCAAATACTCTAATATTGTCTTGATCAGCACACAACCCCTCCAGAATATTGTCCAAATCCATCCTCAAGAAAGTTGTAAAATACATATATGAATTTATTCTTATTATTGTGATGCACCATGAAGTTGATGATAATGTTGTTCTCTTGTGGGGTGAACGCCGGCAGTTGCAGTCTTGACATGGTACTTGCAAGACATAAACAGGTAAAAAGGTCTGAGGGCCTCATACTGCAAGAATATCATAGTTGTTAATTGAAATCTCTCTCTCCCCCTGCCATATCTGCATAACTAATCTGAACACACACAGCAATGGGTATGTTTACACCAAACCTACTGTTGGGACATATATCCTATTGTGCAACACATATAGAAATGTGTTTCTAGTCATGTTCCATGTTGAAATACTATCATTGGTGGCCTGTTGCTAACAATGTAACCTGCATGCCATTATAATGGCCACTGTGGTTCCATATATGTATGAGTTCTGTTTGCTATGCAACTGTTCCAAATCTGGTGTTTTGGGGTACTGGAAATATGTATGCATGCTGTTATAACTAATTCTGGATTGTGTTGACTATGACTACCCACATATGTTCTAAAACTGCAACACAATAGCACGTTTGGGAAGGCTGTTCCCAGAAGAACCACCTCTCCCACCTCATCTGGCCATGGCACCAGGCCACAGCATGTCTGGGACCCAACCTGGGATTTCGTCATCTGCTGGTCCTGCACTGCATTCAGGTGGAACCACCTCAGGGGATGTGGCCTGTCCCACCCCTGGGAGTGTGCACAGACAGGATCTTGTAACGTCAAGTCAGGTCGAGGGTCTGGTGCATAGGGAGCTCTTCTGAGAATTCTGGGATTTGCTGCACCACCTTCAGGCCCTCATGGCACACATAGAGGTTCAGCCTGCCCCTCCTGCTCATCCTCCAGCACAGGCACCTTCAGGGCTGTGAATGCGCAGTGGTGACTGCCCATGGGTGGGGACCTCAGTCCCACTGTTTCCATTAGGGGCTCATGGGATTCCAGTTTCCAAACACCCCTCCCAGTCCAAGGTGTTTACCCACCACATGTGTCATATACCGCCCCTGTTCATAGGTTCATAGGTAGGTACTAGGCTATCAGCCCGAGGGCATTTATAAGCCTAGCAAGAGTGTGTCAGCTTTCGCCACCCCATTGATTAATTAACTGAGCTGCTGTCAAGAAGAGCCAATGAAGTGATCCCAGGGGTGCATTTTCTGTTACCCATCCACTCGTCAAGGTTTCTCTTGAAGAGTGTTAGTGAGGGGCTCTGCCTAATGTAGTTAGGAATTTTGTTCCAAAGCATGGGGAGTCTCTGTGACAGGAATCTATCCCTCAGCATATTCTATTTATTGTTGTGGTGAGGTTTAGCTCACTAGAGCGAGTGGCTCGCAGTGACTTGGATTTCTTTAGCTGGAGCATGTCCACCAATTCTGAGTTGGACATGGCTTTGTAAGTCAGGCAGAGACCACCTCTGACTAAGTGGTATACCACTGAGTACAACTGGAGTTTTTCCAGTTGGGCTGCATAGGACATATGATTGAGACCAGTAATCCTCTTGGTGAGTTACTTTTGTGGTCTTTCCAGCTGTTGGAAGTGTCTTGTGAGGTACATCCCAAACGGGGAATTGTACTCCATGATGGGCCTGATGAGTGACGAGCAGAGGGGCACTATAACCTCTTTATTTCTAGATGCAAACCCTTAAGTAATTAGATGGGCTACATAGAAGGATTTCCTAACTACTTTGGCAATATGATTGTCAAAGGAGAGATTATTATCTACCTGGGTCCCCAGATCTCTTATTACCTCTTCTGTATTAAGGGGGCTGCCACCTATGTGGTAATTCATGTTTTTTTTGTTTTTCCCAAATGGGATGACTATGCATTTTTTGGCATTTAGCTTGAGACCATGACTTTGACACCAGGTGTCCGTCTCAGTAAGGCCCGTTTGGAGAATGTCCGTGTCAGCTGGAGAGTGAATTATGGCTCCCAGTTTGCAATCATCATTGAACTTGGTTAGCCATAGTCCTCCTGTGTTTGTCTGTACTTCTGAGAAATATATGTCAAACAGTAGGGGTCCCAGGACCGAGCCTTGTGGGACACCACTTGTGACTGGTTTAGAGTCAGACCTGGAGCCCGCTATTCTTACCATGTGAGTTCTGTCTGTAAGCCAGTTGGCAACCCATCTTGTGATGTAGGGTTTTATGTTCAGGCTGGTGAGTTTTCCTATAATTCCCGAGTGGGGAATGGTGTCAAAAACCTTGGTGAGGTCAAGGTAGGCTGTGTGAACTACCTTCCCCTCATCTATGGCCTTGGTGACTGTCTCGAAGAAGTCAACCAGGTTTAGTAGGCATGATCTGCCCTTAACAAAGCCGAACTGGGTCGTATGCTGTCTTGTCTGTCATGTCTGTCTTCCGAACAAATTTACCTCCCATTATATACCTACTATCCTTCCCTAACATCCCACTCTCACTTTAACACAAAAAGGGCAATCTGTTACCAACACAAATGTCACGCCATACATAACTGTCCATTTCGCACCCACTTACAAATGCTTATGGTGACTTAATCACTCTGTATCTAACAGCCCTTGTTCTGGCCAGCAAATACATTATCAGCCCTTGCAAGTGTGTAACTCAGGATCCTGCACACCATAGCCACATCAATTTATCTTTACCCGTAAGCCATCTGAGCTGTATATATGTGTGATGTGTTCTCAAACATATCATGCAGCACAGTCCTTCAACAGTAGGGGAAATGTATGTATATATGTATATATATATATATATATATATATATATATATACATATATATATATATATATATATATATATATATACAGCTAGATGTACAAATATATATATATATATATATATATATATATATATATATAGCTAGATGTATAAATATATATATATATATATATATATATATGTGTGTGTGTGTGTGTGTGTGTCAGTATATATGTAGACATACATGTCTCTCTCTCTCTCTCTCTCTATATATATATATATATATATATATATATATATATATATATATATATATATATATATATATATATCTGGAGTGCCTTCAGACATCAGCTCCACACTCTGAACCTCCTTCCTCAGCTGCTGCACTGTTCTGCCTTGCTACAACAGACAGCTTCATATGTGTACACAGCCTAACATTAGGGGGGTATATATAGGGACAGATCATAGATAGGCCTATTACAAACCTATGAAGTTTGTGCATGATACATTTCACATTAGCATGACTGTTCTGAAGGTGGTGGGGTCTGACACTCATGGGTCTATCATGACTTCATTACTTCCACCTGCAGCTATTTGCCAAACTAATATACATGTTTGGAGGAACAAACGCTATATGATGGCTTACATCTTGTCATTATGTGCAGATCCCCACAGTTGACAGGTAGGGCCCACTGCCCACAGGGCCAGATGCTTTGTCCATAGCAGTTGTTCAGCAGGACATCATTACAGCAAGTCTTGATGGCACATATCAAGCTTTTGAAATCATCTGTCCCATTATTGCAGACCAAGTACTACATTCAATTACATGCTGACATGTTTCACATACCTGTTTTATTAGTATGCGCTTTTCTGTGTTGCACTTCAGGATGTCTCCCTTCTTTGTTTGTTTTTTTTCTTTTTAGTATTATTTTTGTTTTTTACTATTATTTCAGTTTTTGTTTGTTTCTCTCTCTCTCTCTCTCTCCACTACAGGGATCAAGCTGGTTTGAATAGGTTGCAGCATGGCTTTTGTAGATGATGCTCAAAGTCAGGTGATGGCCACTGCACCAATTGGTGTTCCCCACTTGCTTATTGCATGAGCCAGCTGTGTAGTACTTCCAATAGCTAATGTCATAGCAACCCACTACTATAAATGACTACATCATGTGGGTGTTGTCCCTTTACCTTTCCTTTATGGAAGACATTCTTTCTGTGTGTGGGCAGCAGTGTAACAGACAGCAGGTAGCAATACCTCTTACAACAGGACTTGCGGACACAGGCCAAATACATGTTTGTATAATGTTCCAGACCTATGGACAGTGTGAGTATTGCTGTTATATGCATTGAATACTGCTGGTTTAACAGGGTTTTTGTGTACATGCTAGTTTGCATGGAATGCAGTCTGTCTGCATAGCTCTCAACTGTGGGCCTAGCCACATGATGGCCAGAGGATTGGCTGTTATGTTTTGTCTGTTCACCACACAGGTCTTGTGTCTGACATATCAGTGGCATTATCTCCATTGATTGCTATCGGTACATGGCAACATTCATTTGTGTTTCTGACTTCATATTCCTGAGTAAGAGTATGTTGCAACCAATCCTGTAACACCAGCAACTTTCACACTGTATAACAGCAATATTGCAAATATGACCCTGTGTTCCAGCCTCTGTCCTCCACATACATACCAGACTTTGTCCAGATGTCATGCAGTAAGAGCTTGTTAGGTAATGACCTATCATTATTTAGTACTGGCATTCCTGCTATCATTCCAGTGATGTTGTGGACTCCCACACATATTGTGGGGTAGGTGTACAGTTTGGAGGTCAGTGTGTGGAAAACACTGTTATATGCTCTTGTAAGACATTTTATGGGGGAGGGGTATTAAATGCTTTTAACCTAGGTTGTTACAACATGTGAGGGATATCAGTGTTAAGAAACATTGAGGTATATGGCTGTAGATTTTCATTCATTCCACCATGGGAACAGTGGAAGGCTACAGCTTACTGTCTTACACAGAGTTCTTTGTCAGTGTGATAGTGACATTTTAAGTTAAGCATTGTTATGTAACAGATACATTTACATTGTGACAACTAATACTTTCCCCTTAGGGGCTGAGTACAGAGTGTAACTGGAGGCTGATGAACTACATCTGTAGTTAAGTGTTGATTGGTTCTTATCTTCAAGGCAAGTGCTTTTTTACTGTTGTACTACTTGAAGGCCTTAGCCTGGGCAGCAAACTATATTTCACATTACTATATCAAATGTTTTATTTGAGAGTTGCATTAATCAGTTATTATGTATTTCAAACAACTAACCGCTATAAGAAATGGCATAAACAATTAAATAGTACACAAATAAACATTTCTATGTATGCAAACTTTTGTGTGGTGTCATGTCCATTGCATCATGTGTAGGTATATGTTTCATGCAATAATTCTCATCTGTAGGAATGAATCCAACACTGGACATTTTAAAAGGTGGCAAATGTAGGAAAAATGGCTATATATATATATATATATATATATATATATATATATATATATATATATATATGTGTGTGTGTGTGTGTGTGTGTGTGTGTGTGTATATGTATCATTGGAATGTTTAGTGCTTCCACATTGTACATTCCCTATGGTAGACTAACTGTCCTGCATGATATGTTACAGATATCATCCTGACATCTTACAGCTGAGATGGCTTACTGTTAACTTGTTGTGAGTGTGTTGTGCAGGGTCTTGGGTTCAAGTCTTGCAAGTGATGGTTATTGTGTTGCAAGGCTTATCTGTTCAGCTGGGGAGGAAGGGGAATGGCAATAATTACAAGAGATTCCTAATTTGGGCCCCTTCATCCCTATTAGTGCATTTGGTCAGATGTTTTGCAGTGAGAGATTCAGAGTGTGGTCCATCTTACGAATGCAATACACACACACACACACACACACACACACACACACACACACACACACATATGTATATATATATATATATATATATATATATATATATATATATATATATATATATATATATGATTATAGGTTCATATGTAAGTACTAGACTATCTGCCCAAGGGCATTTATAAGCCTAGCCAAAGTGTGTTGGCTTTCACCACCCCCTTAGATTAGTTCCCTATGCCTCTGACCAATAGAACTATTAGTTCCCTGCACCTCTGTCCAGCAGAGCAACTGCAGTGATCCATGGGATAAATTTTCTGTTTCCCATCCACCCGTCAAGGTTTCTCTTGAAGAGTGCTAGTGAGGGGCTCTGCCTGATGTATATTGGAATCTTGTTCCAAAGCATGGGGAGTCTCTGGGTCAGGAATCTATCCCTCCAGCACGTCCTATTTATCATTGTGGTAAGGTTTATATCCCTAGACGTGTGGCTCTCAGGGATTTGTTTTTTTTTTAGGTGGAGCATATCTATCAATTCTGGGTTGGAACATTGCCTTCTATGTCAAGCAGAGATCACCTCTGAGTAAGCGGTATGCAACCAAGTACAGCTGGGGTTTCTTTAGTCGGGCTGCATAGGTCATCTGTTTGAGACCAGTAATCCTCTTGGTGAAGTACTTTTGTGGTCTTGCCAGCTGTTGCAGGTGTCTTGTAAGGTACATCCCAAATGGGGCGTTGTATTCTATAATGGGTTTAATAAGTGATGAGTAGAGAGGCAGAATAACCTCCTTTGTTCTGGATGCAAACCCTTTTGAGATTAGATGGGCCACGTAGAAGGATTTTCTAACCACCTTGGCAATATGATTATCAAAGGAGAGCTTGCTATCTACTTGGGTCCTCAGATCCCTTATTACTTTTTCTGTATTTAGGGGACTACCATCTATGTGGTAGTTTTTGGGTACTTTGTTTTTTCCAAAGGAGATGACTATGTACTTTTTGGCACTCACACGAGGCACTCCTTAAAATGGAAAACATTGACATCTGTGCAGTGACAGAGACCTGGTTTAAAGCTCCAGAGAGCACTCCTGCATTACCAGGCTATAATTCATACCACGCCTTTCGGCTACCAAACCCAGACTGAAACACTAAAGGTGGAGGCATGTCCATATTCATTAAGGATATCCACACCTCCAAGCTAGTTGCTCAGCATAATGTATCTGAGATTATCCAAGTTCAACTAACTCTGGGCAAAACCGCAATCCAGATTGTAGCTTGCTACAGACCCCCCCACCATGCCCCAGGATTCCCACTCCTCTTTTCTTGATACACTGGAAAATATTAAGGTACAACCCAACACTCTAATAATGGGTGATTTCAACTACCCTACCATTAACTGGGAAAACTACTCATGTACCAACTCTTATGCTCAACGCTTTCTGGAAATCATCAATTCCAATGCTTTGGATCAACTTATCCACACCCCCACCAGGGGCAGCAATATCTTAGACCTGGGTGACCGGTGTTCCACACCAGAGGTCAGCTCCTCGTTGGTCAGATCTGACCACAAGCTAATCACCCTAGACATCCACATCCCGCTCCCACCCCCCATTAGGAAAACAACCGTAAAAAATTTCTCCAAAGCCAACAAGTGGCAAACTTCACGACACCCATGCAGATGGACAATAGAGGTACGACTGCTGAATCCTACACAAATGCACTTTATATGCACTTACACGAGTGCATGGATCATGCTATCCCTAACAGAACCAAGATGCTATCCTCCAAAAAAAGGAAGCCAATCTGGTGGTCTTCTGCCATAAACAAACTCTACAACAGAAGAAAGAAACTGTTGCAAAAAAGAGTAAAATCCCAGGATTGGAGGAACTCCCTGGTCAGCCTCAGTAAGACGCTGAGATCCCTCATAAAATCCTCTAAAGCTAGTTATGAAAACAAAATTGCCACAGATTCTAAAGACAACCACAAAGCATTCTATAGCTATGTCAAAAATCTCAATGGCAACACTCAGATCTGCTCTGAGTTACAGCACAATGACACTAAATATACAGAACCAACTGATATTGCCAACATCCTGGCAGATAGGTTCAGTGCTAACTTTATCCCCCCCCCCCAAAGGGCCCATCTTTATACCGGAAGAATGCAAAGTTCCTATAATCACGGCTGCAAAGGTAAAAACTTCACTCTCCAAAGCCAAGAACACAGCATCCATGGGACCTGACAACATCCCAGGCTGCCTTCTACATGACCTACAGAATGAACTGGCACCCCACCTAAGTACCATGTTCAATCATAGCCTCACCTCAGGCTTTGTGCCCATTGAATGGTGCACCGTGACAGTTATCCCACTCCACAAAGGGGGGGCCACAATAGATCCTGGGAACTGCCGCCCCATTAGCTTGATGAGCCTCGTGTGCAAGGCCATGGAACGTATCATCATGGAACTCATAAACAAAGAAATTGGAGATCTCCAAACTCTGGACCCCACACAGTTTGGATTTGTAAAAGGCAGATCATGTCTCCTAAACCTGATAGACTTCTTTGAAGTAGTCACCAAAGCCATAGATGAGGGTAAGGTGGTTCACACAGCCTATCTAGATCTCGCCAAGGCGTTCAACACCATCCCCCACTCTGGAATTATAGATAAACTCACTAAACTAGGTATAAATCCCTATGTCACAAGATGGGTTGCCAAATGGCTTACTGAAAGAACCCACACCGTGAAAGTAGCAGACTCCAAATCAGACTTCAGACCAGTGACAAGTGGAGTACCATAGGGTTCAGTCATGGGTCATCTCCTGTTTGGTATCTACTTCTCTGAAGTACAGGCTAACACAGAAGGTCTTTGGCTAACTAAATTCACAGATGACTGCAAACTAGGAGCCATAATTGAAACTCCTATCGATGTGGACATCCTACAAAAGGGCCTCACTGAGACAGATGCCTGGTGTCAAAGACATGGTCTTAAGCTCAATGCCAAAAAGTGCATTGTCATCCCCTTTGGTAAAAACTCGGTACCCATGAACTACCACATAGGCGGTAGTCTACTTAACACCGAAAGTGTGATAAGAGACCTTGGGACACAGGTGGACAGTAGTCTCTCCTTTGATAATCACATCACCACAGTGGTCAGGAAATCTTTCTACGTGGCACACCTCATCACAAAAGGTTTCTCATCCAGAAAAAAAGAGGTCATTGTTTCCCTGTACTCATCACTCATTAGACCCATTATAGAGTGCAATGCCCCTTTTGGTATGTACCTCACAAGACATCTACAACAACTGGAAAGGCCGTAAAAAATACCTCACAAAGAGGATTACTGGCCTCAAACAGATTCCTTACACAGACCGTCTCAAAAAACTCCAGCTTTACTCCATCGCATATCGCCTACTCAGAGGCGATCTCTGCCAAACATACAAAGCTATGTCAAACCCAGAGCTGTTGGACATGCTCCACTTAAAGAAATCCCAATCCCTCCGAGCAACACGCTCTAGGGACCAAAACCTTGTCACCACAATAAACAGAACATGCTGGAGGGATAGATTCCTGTCCCAGAGACTTCCCATAGTCTGGAACAGACTACCTATCTATGTCAAACAGAGCTCCTCATTAGCACTATTCAAGAAAAATCTTGATGATTGGATGGGTAATAGGAAATTCACCCCAGGATCACTTCTGTGATTCTGCTTGACAGGGGCACAGGAAAATAATTTTCTTGGGTGGCAAAAGCCAGGGTACCTTTTTGGCTAGGCTTGTATAGGCCCTAGGGCCAATAGCCTAGTACCTACCTATGAACCTATGAACCTATTCAGCTTGAGGCCATGATTTTGACACCAGGTATCCATCTCAGTGAGACCCTTCTGGAGGGTGTCTGTATCATCTGGAGAATCAATTATGGCCCCTAGTTTGCAGTCATCTGTGAACTTGGTCAGCCAAAGTCCTCCTGTGCCTGCCTGTACCTCTGAGAAGTATATACTATAGCAATAACCCATGCCTGGGTGTGGGTAATGCGGGATTTAACCACGGTTGGCGTGGTTTGGTCCCGAGGGCAAAGCCCGAGGGACCAAACAAAGACAACCGTGGTTAAATCCCGCATTACTCACACCCAGAAGTGGGTTATTGCTATTATACAATGACATTATTTAAGAAAAGAAATAATTACTTTTCTTAAATAATGGCATTGTATAATGCCTCTTTGCTGCCCTTCCACAGCTGTCTGGTATTCCGCGGCAGTTCTGATGTACTGCATGCCTCGCAGTACATCAGAGCTGTGGGCAAAAGCAACGGAGAACGCAAGATCTCCGTTGCTTTTTACTGTTACGCTATGTTAAATGGGTTTAACATAGTGAGACAGCTTTAAAATAAGCAACGGAGATCTCTGTTACTTATTTTAAAGCTGTCTGCTATGTTAAACCCATTTAATATAGAGACAGGTTTAAAAAAACGGAGATCGCAAGATCTCCGTTGCTTTACACTGTCGCTATGTTAAAGGAGTTTAACATAACGAGACAGCTTTAAAAAGCAATGGAGATCTGCGTTGCTTTTTAAACCTGTGTCGCTATGTTAAACTCTTTTAACATAGCGAGACATGTTATACTAACGGAAAAAGTCCGGCGACGGACCTTTTCCGTTAGTATTGAGGATTTTCACGGCACGCTGGTTGGGCTGGCCAATCAGCGTGCACTTTTAGAGGAAGAATTGTATAATAGGACTGAGCCCTGGGGGACGCCACTTGTAACCGGTTTAGAGTTGGACCTAGAGTCTGCAACTCTCACCGTGTGGGTTCTGTCCGTGAGCCAATTTGCAACCCATCTCGTGACATAGGGATTAATGTTCAGGTTGGTGAGTTTGTCTATAATTCCAGAATGGGGAATGGTGTCAAAAGCCTTTGCAAGGTCTAGGTAGGCTGTGTGGACCTCCTTACCCTCATCTAATGCCTTGGTAACTGTCTCAAAGAAGTCCACCAGGTTTAGGAGGAATAATCTGCCCTTAACAAAGCCAAACTGGGTGGGGTCCAAAGTTTGGAGGTTTCCAATGTCTCTGCTAATGAGTTCCATGATGATGCACTCCATAGCCTTGCAGACCAGGCTGATCAGGCTTATAGAGCGATAGTTCCCGGGGACCATTTTGGCACCACCCTTGTGGAGTGGGATAACTGTTGCCGTATGCCACTCTGTGGGTACGTAGCCTGTAGAGAGGCTGAGTTTGAACAGTGTGTTTAGGTGAGGGGTTAGTTCATTTTAGAGCTATTGTAAGACACAGCCATTATTATTATTATTTTGATTTGTTGCTGAACAGAACAAGGGCTGTTGGATACCAAGTGACTAAGGTACTTTTAAGCAGTTGTAAGCAGGTTTGTGTGGGTTTGCTTGATGGTAAGCAATCCTAACTTCTGGTTAAATATGCTTACAGACAGTTAGTCATAAAAGTGCTTAATCTGTGTAGGTATTGCTTAGCATTTAACAAACAGGCTTAAACCCACTTACTACTGCTTAAAAGTGCTTACTCCCGCTTACCCCCATGCTAATTTCTTTAAAAGAAAAAGGGGTGATAGAAAAGTGGTGAAAAAGGGGATATGCAGAGGGAAAGACAATAGGGAAAGCAGCTAGGGATGTGCAGGGCAGGTGTAGGGAAGGTCCATAGCTGTCCATTTCTTCTACAGCAACAGCTGTTTATATAAACTGAATTTGGAGGCAGATTTGGACACTCAATCCCCTGACAGAGGGCATATAATATGTTGTGAAGCCAATTAGACCAGATTACATGTGTCCAGTGGACACATGCGTGAAATGGATAGCTATGTATGGGGCGAAATTTTTTGGGGGGAATAGATTGCCCTTTTTTAAGTTGAGAGTGGGATGTTGGGGAAGGATAGTAGGTATATTTGGGGAGATAGGTTGGGTAGAAAGACAGACAAGACAGACAAGACAGCATACAGGTGTGGTATATGACACATGTGGTGGGTAAACACCTTGGACGGGGAGGGATGTTTGAAAGTTGGAAGCCCATGAGCCCCCAAATGGAAACAGTGGGACTGTAGTCCCCAGAAATGGGTATTCACCACTGCACCTTCACGGCCCCGAAGGTGGCTTTGCTAGGGGCAGGGTAGGAGGGGCAGGCAGACCCTCTAAATGCACCACGCGGCCCTCAAGCTGGCATAGCAGATCTCCAAACTCCCTGCCGAACTTGCTATGCACCAAGCCCCAGACCTGACAATGGGTGACAGTTTCCTGTCCACACCCGCTCTGGGGGGGGGGGCAAGCCCCATCCCCTGAGATGGTTCCACCCAAAGGTGGTGCAGGACCAGCAGACAAGGAGGTCCTGGGGTGGATCCCAGACATGCTAGAGCCCAGTGCCACAGCCAGATGAGGTGAGAGAGGTGGGTCAGCTGGGACCGGCCTTCCCAAATGTGCTATGGTGTTGCAGTTTTAAAATATGTGTGGGCTAGTAATAGTCAACACAATCCAAGATTAGTTATAACAGCATGCATAGATATTCCCATTAACCCAAAATACCAGATTTGGAACAGTTGCATAGCAAACAGAACACATGCATATATGAAACCACAGTGGCCAATACAATGGCATGCAGGTTACATTGATATCAACAGGCCACCAATGATAGTACTTCAACATGGAACATTAATAGAAACACATTACAATATTTATTGAACAATAGGACATATGTCCAAACAGTAGGTTTGGTGTAAACATACCCACTGATTTGTGTATTTAGATTATTGTTGCAGATATGGTGTGGGGGAGAGATGTCAATTAACAACTTATATATCCCTGTAGTTCTCACAATTGCTCTAATCAGAAAGGTACAGGTATTATTAAACTACTCTACAACTTTGGTTTGGCCAGTGGTATGTTTGAAACAAGTGTATACTTCAACTGTCTTATAGCTAAATTCTACATCTCTTACCTGGTATACCTGTGGATGGAATGTTTGTTAACAATACCTGACTATTTCTACACATGTTCCCAGACTTTAAGTTAATATTATGCACATACATCTCAATCTCTTATTGCACACACTCTGGTCAAAGCTTGACAACATGGGGATGGAAATGGGACATATTTTGAATATTGCTCTCATAAACTCGGAGGTCTGATAGAGTGACAGGATTTGTTTTCATATACATTTTCTGAAGGTTTTGAGGTCTGAAAATCAAATGTATGTCATTATCTGCTGACTACAAATCTGAGATCATCCCACTGATTTGCCATGAGGACAGGGGAGTAGGCAGACATATGAGCCAATTATCTGGACATTCTGAAAGGATGTGCACAGTTGAGAGGTATGATTATGCATACAACTTACCACCCCTCCTAGGATTCAAACCATGGCTGTGTTCACTAAAAATACAACAATTTAAGTCACAGTAGAGTGTGCTATTTGAATATTGCTGTTTATCTCTTCAGTGTTTTCTGTCTAAGTCTCTCATGGTTGTACAATCTGACCTTGTAATTACAACAGTCTTATACAGACATTCCTAGACATTTTTATTATGTAGCACAGTGTGGGTAACAGTGGTTAATACAACATTACTATTCAGAGAATGCAACACTAAGAATGCCATACAATACAAGACTAAACACTACCAGTCCAGGATTTCAATCTTTATTGGCAGGCACAGTTTTCTTAGCTGACAGACCTGTGGAGGGAATGTTTGTTAACACCACCTGAATGTTTGCACACATATTACCAGATTCTGAGTTAATATTATGCACATACCTCTCAATCTGTTAATGCACACACTCTGGTCATAGCTTAATAACATGGGGGTAGAAATGGGGCATATTTTGAATATTGTTCTCATAAATGTTTGGTGAGTTGTTAGAGTGACAGGTTTGTTTTCATATACATTTTCTGAAGGTTTTGAGGTCTGAAAATCAGATGTATGTCATTATTTGCTGCCTAAAATTCTGAGATCATCCCACTCATTTGTCAGGGAGACAGGGTAACATGCAGTAAATAATAGCCAATTATCTGGACATTCTGAAGTAATCTGTACAGTTGAGAGGTATGATTATGCATACAGCTTACTACCACTCCCAGGATTCGAACCATGGCTGTGTCTGCTAAAAATACAACAATTTAAGTCACAGTCTATCTTTTCACTGTTTTCTGTCTAAGTCTCTCTCGGTTGTACAATCTGACCTTGTAATTACAAAAGTCTTATACAGACATTTCTAGACATTTTTATTATGTAGCACAGTGTGGGTAACAGTGGTTAATACAACATTACTATTCAGAGAATGCAACACTAAAAATGCCAACCAGTCCAGGATTTAGAGCTTTATTGCCAGGCAGTTACAGTTTTATTTAAATATGACCCATTTGGGAATATTACTGTTATACTGTCTGGTTTATTCAGTACAACCCATACACAAAACAGTTTTTATACTGGCAGTTGACTTTCTACTACTTTTATATTTATTTGGTATGACTACTACAAGCAGGATTGTTACTCACCAGCCTCGCGACGCAGCCTTTGCAGCCTACTCACATGGGCTTCCTGATTCACAGCCCACTCAGCTGCAGCTGTAAGAGAACTAGAGACATATTTAGTCATATCTATCCATTGTATACATGGGCTGGACATTATTAAACAGTTACTGGTATGAGTACTTAAACACTGCTGGGACATCACCACTCTGTCTTGATTCTTGGATCCACTGATCCAAGAGCTCCCTCTTCCTCCATTTCAAGTCAGCATAGTGGTGCCTGACCTGCTCACCAGTCTGAGGGATACCAGTGGCACTGGTGAGGTCACGGGCGAGATGGTCCCAGGCTTCCGCTTTATATTGGGAGCCCTGGTACTGGCCCTGCAGCAGTCTCTCATCATGTTTTTTTACCAGAAGTCCCTCCATGACATTGGACTCCTGGATGCCCCAGCGCTGCACCTGGAAGTGCAATCCCTCTCCAATTCCAGCCATGCTGCCTACAGTGGGAAGCTGCAGCCAGTTATGAGCTGTATTCCCTCCTGTGGGGTTTAAATATGGATGATTTCCCACCCTTTTCCATGATTGGAAGGTTTTGAATATGCTGAGCTAAGCTAAACTACGAGCAAACCTGCTTAGCTAAGGTTGGTATTGCTTAAAGGGGCAGATTCAGCACTGCTTACCAATGTGCAAATCCATTTAACTGGGCTACTCATTGCTTAACAGTCATATTTACACAATCCTTACACCTGGAAAGCAGAGCTGTGCAATGCCTAGCATTGCTTATTTTTCATTTTCTTGACTATTTGCTGTATGGCATTGGTTCATCATTCATTGCATATTATAAATGTGTTTACTGTCCCTGACATCCCCCGATGTGCTTTCATTACACTTATTCATGTGTGACTATACTGTATGGGGCACTTATGTTTATATGGGGATTTCACCACTTTATTACACTGACACCTCACATCAGGACCTAATGCAGTACTCCGGTTAACAAATATATGTTATTTAGTAGGTAATACAAAAAAAATCGTTTATGCACTGCTGTCACATTTAAAATGTGAATTGGTTACAGTGGGGATCGACCCAGGAATGGCTGCTCGCAAAGCATACACTCTAACCACTACACTATTGCAATATTGCTTATGTTGAATGAATCTTGCTGTTTAACTTCTTGTGCTGTTTAAGCTGGACTAAGCGTAGCTAAGCAACGGGCACACCTGCGCAGCTATGCTTAAACTTTATCGCATTTATAAAAAAAGTTTTTTGTGCTATTTTATCTGTACCCTTCAGAATATCCCTGCTAATGCTAAACCTGTTATTTTATCAGCTTTCTGCTTCATAGTGGGCATACCTCTCAACCACTTGGAGCAAAAACTCTGGACAAACCCTAAAATGATGGGGGGGACAAATAGAGGGACAGATTTTAAATATTGCTCTTACAAACTTAGACAGTTGATGATAGGTCTTGCATTAGCATGTATTTTATGAAGGATGTGGAGTCTTTTAAACTTAAATTTTGTCATTTTATTTAATGACTTCAATCCTCAGCTATTTTCCAGAAAGGTACAGATTTTAGGAGGAACACACCAAAAATATAAGACAAAACAATGGACATTCTGCAAAAATCTGTACAGTTGACAGGTATGTTTAAATTCTGATGTGTCGAGGTGTTATGAGCATTCTCACTCATTTTAATAGCCAAAAGGCAATTCTGGAGTGCAGGGGCATGTGTATTGTGAGAGCTCTGCTCTCAGACACACCCCGTGCACTCGTACACAACTCCGTGTTAGTTTAACAGCACAGGCGGTGCACCTTCATGAATATGCAAGGTGCGCTGCCGTGCTGTACAGGAGCAGTCCCTGCCATGCAGGAATAACTTATTCCTGCATGGCTGCTTGCTGAATCCCAGACAGATATTGATTGACAGATAAGGACAACATAGCATAACTAATCTGCCTGTTTAGATAAGTAACATAATAATTATTTCTGTCACCCACTCACCATCAGTTCATCAATTTATACCCTTATGCTTGCTCATTACATTCTTTAATCTGGCAACAGTTATAAATATATTACTCCATTATTTAGATCGGTTGATCTAACCATCCACCACTGTTTTAGTAAAATAACTATTCCTTTCATTTTTCCTGAGCCATGTGTGTTTTATCTAAAAATTGAGTCTTCTGCATCTTACACATTTTTTGGGTATGGCATCTGTTTGGACTCTATGTATTTCCCCTGGAGTTCCTGAAAGTTTCTGCCAGGTAATATACATATTTTTTTTTTTTTCTGTGTGCATACATATATATAGATAGATATCTTTATCTATATATATGTATATATATATATATATATGTATATATATATATATATATATATATATATATATATATATATATATATATATTGATATAGATATACAGATATAGATACATACTAGAAATGCAATATTAAAAGAATAATACTAAAATGTTGCTATACATATATGTTAAAGAAAATGCACATTGTACATGTTTTTGCTGGAAGGCTATCTTTACACCATACCCTCACTTGCTAAATATATTAAAACCAAGGCAACGTTAAATTGAAGTAAATGGGAGAGCTCCTTTTTGTGTAGAACAAATTACTGACATTTCTTAAAAGCAATACAACCTCAAACTTAGTAAAGTTAGTATGTTTTGTTACAAGGGTGCGGGGGGATGTAAGTACATGTTTTACTGATACAGATATTATTGAAGTGTAACCTTTTGATAATATTTAATTGATTTATCAATAAGCAAAGAAACAGTCTTTTAGCCAGATTGCAGAAATGTAGGCGTAAGGAAGTTACCCTCATTCCAAAGGCTGTGATATTGGAATTATATTTAGGGATGGTGTAAGGGTGCAAAAGCATTTGTTTTTCTCCTATAGTGTGAAAGTCAACGTTGTCACTTATCAACTGTTTTCATTTATTTAAGGTTCAATGAAGAAACATTTCAGAATTTACTATTAATCCATCCACCCATCAACAACCCCCTTTTCCCATTTTTACACATGGGTTCAAAGTGTCACTTCAACAGTGACAATCATCTAGAGCCAAGGTTTACAACACTGGATGGCTAGACCTGCCACTGTACTTCTTCCATACCACACATTCCTTGCTGAGAGGCAACAAAATGTGTAATTTCTTTAACATATATGTATATAAACTTTTTAGTTTTATTCTTTTAATATTGCATTTCTGGTATATGACAATTTAATAAGCTATGGTAACCTATAAGGTTTCGGTGAAATGAACATTCTTATGCATGCAGAAATTTAGAGTGCCCAATCCACCTACTGCATGTCTTTGGAATGTGGGAGGAAACCAGACCACCCAGAGAAAACCCATACAAACACAAGGAGGGCATGCAGACTCCACAAGGAAGGCACCCTAGCCAGGATTCAAAATTGGGAACTTCTTTGTAGAGAGGTGACAACACTATCCACTGCACCACTGTGAGAATTTACTATGAATCTAAATGCTAATTTCTAACCATAAAAAGCCATTAACCATTCAAATAAGGTTGGTTATAGTACTGCTGTTAGACCTAAATATGGACTGATGAGGGTCTAAGAGATCATAAGAAGTATGATGCAGCTGTGCATATACTATATTTTTTTTCAAATAACCCTCACCATAAATGGAAGATTAGAGAGAGAGGATGGTAATTCTGTAGACAATTTATACCCAACTTTTTTTTGAGAATGTGATCTATGCTTTCATTAGCGAAGAAAAGAACATCCTCATTGTCAGGGAGGGTCACACAATCTAGAAAATAATTGGACCCAACAACTCAAGGCAAGACAAAATCAGTGGAATGCACAGATGAAACTGCCTTTGTGACTGTGTCATAGTCCACGTAGTTAAATTCAGCCCAACAAAAATCCAGCAAATCCATGCAACAATCACTGTAGACCCACTGGGTGATTATGTGATGAGAGTCTGTGTTATCTTAGCAACATCATCCACAAGGAACCCTGCAACTTCCTTATAAAAATCCAAGGTAAAAACTTGCTGAGTGATAAGGAAGACTGAGCTGTTCAACCTTTCATCCACATAAAAAAGTGCTGCCAGATAATTCAATGCAGAGGACATTTCAGTGATCACAAAATATCTTCATGCATGAGATCTCCATCTAGTAAATATCATAATGCTGACCTAGACTAACCTTTACTTCAACAAGACATATTCTCCACCATTTTAGCTCCAGCCTCTATCCAGGCCTGGGCAATAGATACAGCTCATGTACCTCTTTCTGTACATCAGGCCTAGAATGCACACATGTATCCAAAACATCCAAAATAACTGTATTTATAATCCCCTACAAGTGAATATGGGTTATCTGCACTGGCCCACTCAAAGGGTTGGTCAAGCAAGAAAAACATAATCAACCAGTTAACCCTACTCGTGTCATAACAAGTGACCAGCTCCATATCAGTAGGTGGTGTCTTAGAGAAGCCAGTCTGGAAATGGACTAGGCAATGATGTGTCCAAAACATTGGTTCTACCATTAAACGCCTTTTTGAAAACCCAAATTGTAATAGCAACACCAATGAATGATTTCATTTGCAGGCTATAATGGAAATAACCTAAATAAAGCCAAAGTTCTCAGAAAGGCTAAGAAATGCTGTGCTAGGTTCACTGGTTTTGTCTTTGACTCAAGCATTAAAGTCACAGGATTAGAAAAAAGCAGTCAAAATGGCAGAAAAAGCAACAACTGAAGAAAACTTGAAAGAATCACAGCAATAGCGTATAATGAGTTTAATATCCGCTTTCGTCACTAAAACTTCATCAGAAAACAATGAGCATGAGCACAACAAGGTTTAAATAAGACAATCAATTAATGCATCACATGATTATTTGAATAAAACACTAAAGTTTAAAGACAAATAACAAATATATAAAGGTTGTACTAAACCATTAAATCACACACTTATAAAAATAAATCTAACAGACTTCTAATGTCACTGTGTTTGGAAATAGTTAATTTACGGTGCTTTAAAAAACATTTCACGTTAACTGTTTCATTTAAACCTGGTGGGTGGTCAGAAAGCAATCTAACCTGCCATAAGGTTTCTCGTTGCTCAACATAGTTTTTAAAGTCACCAGCTCTTCTATCATGTCTACAAATTTCCAAAACAGTGAACATAAATTTCTTAAAATTGGTACAAGACGTTGAATGCTTGTATAAAGCATTGTTAAAATTTTTTGACTTAATAGCATATAAATGCTCCTTGATGCGCTTCCCCAAGCTTCTTGTGGTCATACCCACATAGAAAGCTGGGCAAACCGAGCAAAAAGCAATATATACAAGCCCTTGACTTGTGCAGTCAGCATAACCAGGCACCTCTAAAATTCTTTCAGATGTTGCAACATTAATGCAAGGTCCTTCAAAAATAAAACGACATGCTGTACAGTTGTTACATGAAACATGCCCTTTTTCTTAATTGTTGGGGCCGTACTTATAATACTACATCTCTCTAAAATCATTTTTAATGTATTATTTTTTCGAAACACAAAGTTGAGTTCAGAACCAACAACTTTGAAAATATCTTGGTTTCCTTGAATGACTTTCCAATTTTGTTTCATAATAGTTTTAATCTGAAAACAGTCAGAACTCATTTCAAAAGAACAGTAGTGATCAGGATTAACACAATTACTTAACTGAGTGTCAACTGCATTGTTTTTAACAATGCCCTTAAGTAATATTGGTGGATATAAGGAAGTCCGTTTCCTAAAAATCTCATGCCCAGTGTCCATTAAAAACTTCTCATCATGTCCTCTTTGAACAAATAAATGAACAATATAATGAAATTCATGTATAACATCAATTTCCCTAGTGGTCATGCGGCTAGCTCTTATAAACTGTCCCCTTGGAATGTTTTTAATAATATGTTTTGGATGACCACTGGTATAATGTAGGTATCCATTAGTGAAAGTTCTCTTCCTGTATATTTTACTATGAAAACAGTTGTCAATATAATCCCACCAAATGTGTACATCCAAATAACTAACAGATAATCCGACATCACCCAACGTGAACTTAAGAAATCCTGACAAAGTGTTAATTTCATGTAATAAAAGATCTACGGTATCACTGCTTCCCTCAATGACAAAAATTAAATCGTCAGTGTACCTGCCGAAGAAAATGATGTTAAAGTGTGCCTGCAAAATGGGTATAAACTCCCCCTCCCACCAAGCCATAACCAAGTTGGCGTAAGCTGGAGCCGCTGGGGACCCCATAGCACCTCCACGTCTTTGCCTGTAGTAAGTACTGTTAAAAAGAAAAAAATTATTTTCCAAAATAATATCCAAAAACCTACAGACTAAAGAAATTTGGGAATTGTTTAAAAGTTTTCCTTTTACTAAAAAGCTACGTACCACCTCTACCCCTTCGTCGTGGGGAATACAGGTGTACAAAGAATTAACATCTAAAGTAAAAATAGTATGTTTAGAAGGATCAAAAATTTGATTCACATGAAAAATTCTAATTTTTTCCAAAATGTACCTCTTTCTGTACATCAGGCCTAGAATGCACACATGTATCCAAAACATCCAAAATAACTGTATTTATAATCCCCTACAAGTGAATATGGGTTATCTGCACTGGCCCACTCAAAGGGTTGGTCAAGCAAGAAAAACATAATCAACCAGTTTACCCTACTCGTGTCATAACAAGTGACCAGCTCCATATCAGTAGGTGGTGTCTTAGAGAAGCCAATCTGGAAATGGACTAGGCAATGATGTGTCCAAAACATTGGTTCTACCATTAAACACCTTTTTGAAAACCCAAATTGTAATAGCAACACCAATGAATGATTTCATTTGCAGGCTATAATGGAAATAACCTAAATAAAGCCAAAGTTCTCAGAAAGGCTAAGAAATGCTGTGCTAGGTTCACTGGTTTTGTCTTTGACTCAAGCATTAAAGTCACAGGATTAACCACCTGGAAAACCCATGAATTAGGCTGATGAGATCAGACAAATCTTGTAGAAAAACTCCAAGGTAAGCTGGTAGACAGCACATTAGGGGCAATCTGTAATTATCGCATGCCTAGGACATATTTAAAGGAAGAAGACAGACCAGCCTTTATCAGGTCCAACATGGAAGGAAAAACAAATGGCCACCTCACTTTTAATTGTTTTTCCTGCTGTGCCTGGGGCAATGGAGAGCCTAGAGATCTGAAGGGATGGAAGCCTCATGATGTGGCTGGGAGTTGACTTTCAGTCACTTCACTGTAATAAATGACAGATGAAAGCCATGAGGCAAATCTGAGAAAATGATCAACTTTTTTTGTGTTAATCTGAAAATTATCTCATTCAGTGATCTAAGTGATAGGTCCTGCTTACCAGTCAAAGATCTCTATTTGACTCCAGAAATACTATCACCAGGAGAGGGAATCTCTTTCCCTATGATGCTTCACCAGGTAGCAACAATGAAAAATGCAGCTTTCAAAATGGCCTGACTTCCACCCACCACCAATGGTTCCATGCTACCCTCACCCCCACCCCTGTCTCCTACATTTAAGTGAGATTCAAGTATCTGAAAAACAGGAGTTAGATGAGTAAAAGGCAAGCAGGAATTCATTATGACAGGTCAGTTCAGTTACATAGCTATTTGTTATCTGCACCTTGGCAAACTGTTCCTTTGAGGCCTTCTGGAGAGTTACTTAAAAATATTGAAACAATCTTGCCCCAGTACAGACACCTCTTATACTCAATATGTTTTTGGTCTTCCATCTCATTCCATGAACTATAACCAGCTGTGTCCAGTTCACTAGCCAAGGATTTACCCATTCTCAGTACAACTCATTAAAATCTACATAATTTGTTTAATCTGTTTACCACATTTCTAAGTGCTAATTTGCCATATGTTTTGTTAAAGTTTAAGTAAGGCCCAGCTATCACCCTAATCTCATCAAATACCCAAGCTGTAAAGTCAAAAACACAACTGGGTGTTTTGTATAGCCTTCACGTTGAACACCCATACAGCCTTGTGTTCTATGCCCCCAAAACTTACAAAGATATCTTTGAATCTGTTAATTAAATTGTGGTTCTAAAGTTTTCCATGCAACTGAAGTGAAACTTTCAGGTTAATTAATTTCCAAGTATAGCTCTCTTTCTTCCTCATGCTGTTATGAAGAAGAACCACTTCTGCCACCTTCCAGCCATTCAGATCCCTGGTTCTTCTCCCATTTTTTATTAAAAAACTTTAAATTACCAAGTCACGATAGAAGGTGCAATGACCCTCAGACAGGCATACCCCCAGGAGTAACTTGGAGCCGCAAAGTACGTTCTAAGTGTCGATGATCAATGTGTCCTACAGTTCACATTAGTTCTCACAGCTAGGTGCATTCTTCATTGACACACAAGCCAAGTGATCCACTGCTCATAGTCATAAGGTTCTCACTCAGTCACCCCGGGCAACACTGCACACATGGCATTGCACCGGAAGATGAGCAGGCAAGTTTTCACGGGCATCGTTGCAGGTGTCCAGACCTGGGTTACTGACCCAGCTCAATGGAACATCAGGGAGTCCTGCAGCAGCTGGCATGTGACTGAAATGTTGATCTTCCAGGTCTTTGAACTGACACCCCGTGGGGAACTGGACATCCTCCTCAGGTAACTGTGCCTGCTGTTGAAGGCCGGGGACATTGGTGTACACCCACGGGTGTTGCCCTGTGCGGCCAGAGGAGAGGGAGTAGCATCCCCCCTGCTGGGACAGCACCTTACCCCCCTCCCGCACTGGGAATCCATCACTTCTGAGGCATGCGAAGGACCACACCACTGGACCGGGTGCCCCCTTAACAGCCATCCCCTCGAGGCAGTGGAGGAGCACCCACACCTTCCACCATGCAGATGGGATCCCCACTCTCTTGCCACCAGGAGTTGAGGGGGAGGGAAGCCTCTTGATCCTCCTCTCTCATCCCTCAGGAGTCACGGGCTCAGTTCTACCAGCTTCCACTGGGTCAGACGGAGAGAAAGAGAGAGAGACAGACAGGGTCAGGGAGGCAGAGCGAGGAGAGGCAGTACCCAGGAACGGCGCTGTCCCGGGACCTGATGCATTAATGATCCTTCCACAGGTTCACTTACAGAAACCTTGTTATGACTTTTACTTCCTCTAAATAATCAGATTAGATCATCTTCTCGGTGTACCGCCAGGGCCATGACTGACTCCAGCGGGGCCAGTCCGAAGACCGGACTAAACCATCCAATCAGTAGTAGTGACAGGTGGTGTGTACAAAGGGCAGGGACTTAAGCAATGTGAGCTTATGACCTGAACTTACTGGGAATTTCTTGTTCATAGGGAATAATTGCAATCTCTGATTACGGTTGCCACCCATCCCGTTGTCAGCGGGACACTCACAGGTTGAACCCTCTAATCCCGCTTCCCGCATTCACCAACAGTGGGACTTTAAAAGTTGCGTTTTCCCCTTTTCGCACTTGTGAATTGCCGTTGCCGTGGAAAAGCCGAAAATACTTCTGGTTTTTCCACAGCAATGAGGCTATGTCACCAACCCAGACCTGCAGCTAGAGGGATTCCCTGCTAGGTCCGTGTGGTGTAATTCAAACAGTAATTGGCTGCAGGGATTGGTGGGGGCAGGTATTTACCAAGAAGAGCCCAATAAAGGTTGCAGCTTTAGAGCAGTTTTGTTTTAGTGCTCTACAACTGCAAAGGAAAAAAGATCTGAAATTTCTGAAGCCAGCCAGCCAGCAAAGAAGCCAGCCAGCTAGCAAAGAAGCCAGCCAGCCAGCAAAGAAGCCAGCCTGCCAGCAAAGAAGCCAACCAGCAAAGAAGCCAGCCAGCCAGTAAAGAAGCCAGTCTGCAAGGGAGCCTGCTAGCCAGCAAGGGAGCCTGCCAGCCAGCCCAGCCACTTGAGCAGACAGAGCAAGTCATCCAACTAGCCATTCCAACAGGAAGGAAGCAAGCTAGCTCAGCAAAAACTGTGATAGTGGTAAGTACGTAACATAGTATTTTGTGGCTTTAGTTATTTAAAATGAGAATATTGTGCTTTATTTAAGTTTTTAATGTTTAGAGGTAGATGGGGATGTAGTATGCAGTATTTAAATCTGTGCAGTGGTTATTTTGAGATTTTTGAGTAGTAGTTTAAAATGGGAATACATTGTGGTTTAATTTTTTAATGTTTAGAGGTAGATGGGGGTGCAGTATGCAGTATTTAAATCTTTGCAGTAGTTATTTTGAGATTTTTGAGTAGTAGATTTTAAAGGCATAAAACCTGTATGTATATGTAATTGTTATTGTTCTTGGGGGTATGATTTGGAAACATTACTTTTAAAAGGCTGAACTGTGTGTATAGAAGTTGTTTATCTCTGGTGGGGGGCAGTGAAATATAAATTTAGTGTGATGTATTTCTATTGTCGTAGCTTTTTCTGGGTATTTTCTGTTTGCAGATAGAAAATGTTCGAGCATAGTTTGCACTTTTTTGTGTGGAAATGTATGCAATTTAATGCTGTTTTCAGGAAGTTAGGATATACTGTTTGGGTAATTTTTCCTGTTAGTTCTTGCAAGTTAATGTGTATGTGGTACAAGTCTACATTTTGAGGGGGAATGTTAACAGTTAATGTAGTGCATTTATTATTCTAGTAGGTACATGTTGCCAACTTGCCAAAGCTGTTTCAAGATTGTTTTCATTTATACTTGTAAATGTGTGCATTTAATTTTTTATGCATTTTTAATAAGGTTAAAATGTCCTGCTTTTCTTGTAATGTGAATATGGGTGTGCTGCTTTTACTTGGGCCTGTTTATTGCATCGCTGTGCTTAGTAAATTACTCTTAATTGCTATGTTTTGAGGTAAAAGGAGCCCATGGAGTCTGCTGTACATTGTAGTTTATTTTACTTCTCTTGCAAGAAGTATTTTTAAAAGTTAAAATGTTTAAGGACTTTTTTCCTGTTTATTTTTTTTTTTGTGGATGAGTGCTCAGAAGTTAATGCAGTATTTGAGATTGTGCTAAACCATGTCGTTGTTACAGGGTAGTTTGCTTTTATAAGTAGCAAAGTTTGTATTTTGTGTTTTAGTGATGTCTTCAATAAACTTACAATGTACTGTTTTCATTATAATCCAATTACGACCAGTGCTGCTGTTGGGCATGTTCATTAATAGATCATTGAGCTGTGTAAATTAGTGCCATACATTTCTTTTAACTGCTGTGGTCAAAAGCTAAATCAGGTCTATGGTATCCACTGTGCATTCTCATTCATTTTAGTGTTTTTTTGGTTCAGTGAATGTGGTTAACTTTTTTTTCTTGAGGGGTGGGGTGAGGTGGGCATGTTCGGTGGTAAAAATAATGCATTTCATTTTCTACAAGCTGTGTTAATGTTAGTTTTCAATGGCCAAAATGCCCCCTACATTACCTCATTTACTATTTGAGCTTTTTCAAACTGTTTGTAATAACTCTTTTCTGCTCCATTCCTCGGTTCTTTCGCATGCCAATGTTTTTCGAGCCAGTTCTTTTGAGTGCCAATGTTTTTCAAGCTATTTTTTTGAGTGCCACTGTTTTTCAAGCCATTTTTTGAGTGCCACTGTTTTTCAAGCCATTTTTTCGCATGCCAATGTTTTTCAAGCCAGTTCTTTCAAGTGCCATTGTTTTTCAAGCCAGTTCTTTCGCATGCCAATGTTTTTCAAGCCAGTTCTTTCAAGTGCCAATGTTTTTCAAACTAGTTCTTTTGCATGCCAATGCTTTTCAAGCCAGTTCTTTCAAGTGCCAGTGTTTTTCAAGCCAATTCTTTCACATGCCAATGTTTTTCAAGCAAGTTCTTTCAAGTGCCAATGTTTTTCAAGCCAGTTCTTTCGCATGCCAGTGTTTTTCAAGCCAGTTCTTTCAAGTGCCAATGTTTTTCAAGCCAGTTCTTTCGCATGCCAATGTTTTTCAAGCCAGTTATTTTGCATGCCAATGTTTTTCTAGCCAGTTCTTTTGCGTGTCAATGTTTTTCAAGCCAGTTCTTTTGCGTGCCACTGTTTTTCAAGCCAGTTCTTTTGCGTGCCAATGTTTTTCGAGCCAGTTCTTTTGTGTGCCAATGTTTTTTGAGCCAGTTTATTTGTGCTGTGCAGCAGTATGTTACTGCACCCTACTAACACAGTTTTGGTAAATATATTGCAGATCAGGTAAGTACAGATTCAAACATGAAGAGAGCAGCAGCTTCATCACAGTCAACCAGCAGCAAGAGAATGTGCAAGTGGCAGGATGTTTGGAAAACAGAATTCAACTGGATCGAGAGATGCAGTGATGTCAAAGTGTTCTGCAGGTACTGCAAGAGAGAATTTCTAGTGACCCACGGTGGAAGAAACAATGTCGCACGACATGAGGCAACTGAACAACATAAGACTGCTATTCTTCAAGCTAAATCCACTCACCTGATGACAAATTGGGCAAGGAATGCAAACCTTGAGGGACCAGAACTTAGGATCATTGTAGCAGAAGCTTCTGAGGTGTTCCATGTTGTTAAGCACAATATTTCCTATAACAGCTTGGACTGTGCAGTAAAATTGGCCAGCCAGTTGTACAGTGACTCGGACACTGCAAAGAAACTATCTTGTGGAAGAACCAAGGCTGAAGCCATAGTCAAAAATGTTTTGGGACCACACTCATTGGAATGCCTCCTGCATGACCTTCAAAATCCAGGCACTTCATTTGCAATTTCATCAGATGCTTCCAAAAAGGGGAACATAAAATTATTTCCACTTGTTGTGAGATATTTTTCTAAAGAAGAAGGGGTGGTGAATGGCCTTTTGGACTTCTATAAAGACCCTGATGAATCTGCACAGGCTATTTCACAGCAAATTTCCAACATTATGGAAAGGCATTCCTTGCCCTGGAACAGCATTTCAGCTTATGGGGCTGATAATGCCAGTGTGAACTATGGAATGAAATCTGGTGTGTATAGCAGATTAAAAGAAAAGTGCCCATCACTCCAGAAGGCTAACTGTGTTGCCCACATCATTCACAATGCAGCCAAAAAAGCTGCAGCACAACTATCGTACGACGTGGAAGTATTTGTAATGAAACTTTTCAGCCACTTCTCAGGTTCTGCCACAAGGACCAGAGACTTGAAAGACTTCTTTGAGTTTTGTGGCATGGAATTTGAGAGTCTGTTAAGACATGTGCCAACAAGGTGGCTGTCACTACTCCCAGCCATTGAAAGAGTAGTGAAAAATCTCCCAGTGCTCCAGTCCTATTTCCTCTCCCAGGGAGAAGAGGAGACCCCCTAGCAGATATGGCAGTACTTTTCAGCTAATGAACATAGTGAGAATGAATTGCCTACGCTGCCCCAGTACTATTTGCACTTTCTCTGTGCTGTTCTTGTTGATTTTAATGAGCATATAAGTACATTAGAAAAATCAGTACTTACTGCCATGGAAACTTTTTGTGTAATGGTCTCTCTCAACCAAAAACTGCAGGCAAGAGCTGAAGGTGCTTTTTTGGAGGGAAACTTAGGGCACTTATGAGCACATTAGATAGCCCTTCTGCTAACAAACTGAAAAGAGACTTCATTGTGTTCTTGGAGACAGCAGTGAAATACTTAGAACAGTGGTTTGATTATACTGAAAGCAACTACTTGTTTACACTATCTAAATTATCTCTAAATGAACCCTTTGCTTTCAGTGACTTACTTAATGTGACCACTGCCCTGAGTCTGCAGGATGTAGATGAAGATTATCTTTTTAGGGACTACTTGGCAATTAGGCCCTTTCTCGAACAGTTATGTAACACAAGCTTGTCCCCAGGAGAGAAGTGGCTGAAGCTTTTCAAAGAAAGGCCTGAACTGACTACACTATATTCGGTAATTGCTAGGGTTTTATCTATACCGACCTCAAACACATTTGCAGAAAGAGTTTTTTCTTTAGTGAAAGATAAATGGACAGATGTGCGAAACTGATGTAGTGTGGACTTGTTAAAAGCTGAACTAATGATGACTGTAAATTACCGGATGAAATGTTGTGACTTTTACTCAAATATTGTTTCAAATCGGGCCCTTCTTCAAGCCATAAAATCAAATTCAAAATACACTTTTAAAAAAAAGTGATTTAGTGTACTAGTGTGCAGTATAAAGTACTAGGGTGCAGTTTGTAATTTTGTGTTTTTCTTTATTTAGCATTAATTTGCTAATGTGCAGTATGTAGTACTAGGGTACAGTATGTAGTTTTGTGTTTTTTCTTTGGTTTAGCTTTAATTGACAATAAAAAGTCTTAATTTTATACTTGGCTTGTATGTGGTATGTAGATTTTTTAAGTTTTCTTTCTGAATAGTCATGGTTGGTTTATGAATTTTTTAACTTTTTAAATAAACAAGTCTGTTTAATGAGTAGTGTGTTTTTTTATTCCTTTAAAGTTTATTTACTGTTACAACTGAGTAATGTGTGTTTTTGCAGTAATAGTTCACTTCATTTAAATGGTTTGAGTTTTCAGTATGCTGTAATGTCACAATGTTGTATCCATAACTGTAATACTGCATCTTCTTTAACACCTGTGGTGATGTCGTGGTGGGGGTGTGGCCAGTGTCATAGTAACCACAGCCCCTACCATATTGGCCACACCCCCATGTCCCACTTTGGCCTTGTTAAAAGGTGGCAACCCTATCTCCGGTCCCTATCATGAATGGGCTTCAGGGGATTACCTGGACCTGTCGGCCAAGGGTAGACATATGCTGTTCCATTCAGTGTAGCATGCATGCAGCCCTAGACATCTAAGGGCATCACATACCTGTTATTGCTCAATCTCATGTGGCTGAAATACTGTAGCTTAGTTAAATCTATAGTCCCATACTAGTCTCTTTTGGCCACACGGTGTTTTGACTTTTTATTTCAGAATTTGCTATTGACTTTTCTCCCCATTTCATGAAAGCCTTTACTTAGATTATGTCATTCTATGTCACTCTAGGTATTTATGCAAGATCATTTAAAAATGCATGCGGGATCAATTTTTAGATATAAAGTACTGGTTTACCCAATTCAGCTAAAAGCTAAGTCCAGCAAAACTCAGTCCATGTTCTTTGATACTCACTGGCCTAATTTATTGAATGTTAGTTGACACCACAACGTGAACTGTCTGGAATGCCACAGAGTTTATGTCTCTAAAACTCTGACTAAACCCTACTTTAAATGTTTCATTCCATGCCAACCAAATCATGTAAAAAATGTTTAATCATTTAAAAATGGCTTACAAAATCATTATGTTCATCACTCAAGAAGTTTTCTGTGCTAGCAAGGACATTCTTATCCCTGCATCTGAATATTTATAACCACTTCCTGCACTGGGATTTATTGAAAATACCAAATGACACAGAACTGCATATAACAGAATTTATATATTTAGTTTATTATCTCATCTTTTTGAACATCATTTCATCTCACTAGCTAAAGTCAATAACTTCTCACTGCTGACAAAACATGCTGCTTCCTCAATCCACTTACTCACTCCCCTTCGATAAACATGGACTCCTTATAGACATATCACTTGGAACCATTTTATCTTAATTTCAATTTTCTCTCAAATCACAGGATGTCAACAGTCTAACAGACTAGATACTAGTGAATGAACTACTCTCAGATTGGCCTCACTATATGAAATGAACTTCCAAAAAGTTTCTAGATCATTCCAAACCATGCTGCATTTAAAATCAAACAGTAAAATTTACAAGCTGTAAGCTAACTGAAGCCATTTTGTTGACAGATTTCTTACACATTCATGCATTGTACTCACACTGTTTTCCTTCTCTTTCGCCTCTCCTGGGTTCTGTATGTATTTGTGTCAGGATATTTGTTCCATAACTTTACAACTCTTTCTAGAATTCTGACTGCCAACTTTTTCCTTTAACATATCATTTCAGTGCAGTCACAGACCCTGCTATCATTGCTCTCAGCCTTGACCTGAGAAATAATGTAGGTTTAGGCTCAGGTAATTGCTGATGAAGGTTAAATGGCTACTTCATTCTCCCAATAAACAAAGAAATTAATAAATTCTAACTCTGCTTATTTTTTTTTTCTTTCATCACTGTATTTAACTTACAGTTCTTATGGTTTAATTTGTAATTACACTCTATCTTTACTTCTCAAATATAACTTATTCTGTGTTGGTTTCATGTCTAAATGGCCTAAGGCCTGATATCCTTATTTTGCAGATGTATTTGTGTTTGGTCTGTAGGACCACATATTTATAGCTGGCATATGTATCCTGTTTCATCATATGTACATTTCTCACACGAGATTTTTTTCTTTTTTTTCTTGCTGCAATGTAATCTGTACTTCTTGACATATACCTCACAGCCCATTTACTGAAATAATGAATGACTGGCTAATTAAATAAGAGAAGGTAAATAAATAAACAAATGTTGATAGTTCATGGAACTGTCAGAACTCTGTTCAGTTTTCCAATAGAGTGAATCCCATCAAAACCCATTATCTTTGGCTTTTTAACTTACTTCAATGCATTTTATTCTCTGAAAAGACTAGGGACAGTTCCCTTTATCCAGTGTATTAACAACAGCTGGTTCTAGTTAATATCTCTTTTTCTCCTTTATGAATGAAAGGAAAAATATTACTTTAGCAATCTGCCTTTTTATTAAAATGTTGGGCTTTACAATGCCAAGTCCAAAAATTCTGATAGAAAAGACATCAAGAATACAAAAGAGTGAATATTGAGCATTTCTATTTTCCTTTAAACTTGAAATTGCAGGGGAGGAAGAAAGACCCCTTGCAACCCTTGGTGTGGAAAGGCTAGACGCTACACCCTCCATACTTCTATATACCAGCTCTGAGACTGACATTTCTTATAGAAAAATGGAATATTCTGAGAAATGGCATGTCCTGGCATTTCAAAGTGTTATTAGTAGGTGTTCCCTATTTAAATGTTTTGATTCACAATGCCAAGTCCTGAAACACCAAAAATATAAAAAACTGAAAATACAAGAAAAGAGTGTACTTTTTGTTAACATTTTATTTTCAATAGCCATATACTTTTTAGCTTAAACATCTCCCAAAGTCCTTCTGTGCTCACACAACATAGATTTAAATGTTTTATAAGAACAGGCAAAGGGTGATGGAAATTTCAATGTGCCTACCAAGATGGACTACTTTTTCTTGTTTGTTTTCTTGTGTAATAAAACTTTGAATGGGTACACGCCACCTTAGTTATTTCTATATGCAGTGAGATCTGCCCATTAACTATTCTACTGTTAAACCAGTTTTGTAACATTTCTATTATGCATTGTGGTACTTTTAATCTTAGGTGACAGTTTTTCAGATCTGAGGTGACTGGAACTCTCGGTAGTCTAAATTCTATGAATGTCTTCAGCTACAGTATGTATGTTTTATTTTCTAAAACATGACTAGGTTACAGCATGAGAAATGCTTACTGTGATGGGGAGGATTAACATGATTGCTTCCCACTCACTCATAGAGTTCCAGTTCATAGACCACCTTACCCTTGAGGTTTCCCACTAGTGGAAGCTTCAGCATGGAGAACGGTCTCACTGGCAGAAATGCATGCTAATCCGGCAATCCAAATGCATGATTAATGCTAATTATACAATGACCTCCCCATTAATATTCCAAAACATACACTCTAATTGGCCAGTGTGTCCGCTGGAAATCCCACAATATAGCAACAGATAAAGGTCCGGTCGCCTGAACTTTTTTCCATTGGTATAAAGTCCTCAAAACATTTTTTTAACAAATAAAAAAAAAAGAAAGAAAAAACAGAGCAACAGAGACTTTCTTTTCTCCATTGCTTCCATTTCAAAGCATTGATATACTAGGTATGCATGGGACGCAAGTCCCATACACATGCTCAGTACATCAAAACAAGGAAGCAGTGTACCACAACCAGTGGAAGAACAGTAATGCACCATTATACAAAGACATTTTTTAAGAAAATTAAGCATTTTTTTCTTAAATAATGTCATTGTATAATAGCAATAACCGACTCCGTGGTTGTGGTATATTGAAATTTAACCACGGTTGGCTTTATTTAATCACTCGGGCTTTGCCCTCATGATTAAACCATACCACACCATGTCATTGGTTATTGCTTAATTAGCCATGTGTTCTTCCCAAGAAATGCCAACAGCTCATGATTTATGCTACTAAACAATTCAAAGAATCACTCATTTGCATAAACTTTCACCATTGGAGGAAAAAGTGAATGTCATCAAAAGACATCAGTCAACCATTTGCTGTTACGGAAGCAGTTGCAGTACAGGTGAGATTTGCAAAGATATAAGGGTGGGGGTGTTAGTGTGTATGTTTGTGAACATGTGTCTGTGTCTGTAGGTGAAAGAAGAAATAGAGAGAGTGTGTGTGTGTGTGTGTGTGTGTGTGTGTGTGTGTGTGTGTGTGTGTGTGTGTGTGTGTGTGTGTGTGTGTGTGTGTGTGTGTGTGTGTGTGTGTGTGTGTGTGTGAAGGCAACTTGAAATGTTAGTATTAACAACAGTGAGATATAGAGACATGATAATGAGCTGATAATGACATCTTTCTCATTGTAGCCATAGGTGTCTCTGAATCCCATTTTCTCACAGTTACAGAGATTGATCTATCTGCTGTAGGTGATTTCTACAAATGGTGAGGCTGTTTCTAAATCCTAGGGCATGTCCCTCTTTTGTCTTCTGTAGTACAGAGGATGATAATTCATCATTCTTAGTCTTTCTACAAAAAAGTGATTCCTTAGGAATTAAATCATCTTACTAAAGTGTTTTACAAAAACCCGAGGGAACTTACAGGAAAGCACTGTTTGTTTGTAAGTTGTCTGTGTTTGACTTAAAACAAAAGAACATCAATACAGTGTCTGGAGCGGATCTATATTAGAATATTGACTTTTTAAAACTTCGAATGTTGTAATATAGACCCCTATTCAGCGAACACTGACAATATCGAACATGCAGAACAGCAAATTTTTTCCCAGGGAAAAAATTCACTATTCCGACACACATACACACAAGCACACCAAACAAACAGCAATCCACACACATACACCTAAAATCCTACATCTAACCCTACACTAAACTATACATACACCACTAGCTATCCATTTACCTTAACCCAAACCTTAACCCTAAGACCCATCACTATCGCACTCACCTCACCCGGGCCCTAACCCTAACTCACCTTCCCCACCCTAACCCTCACGTCCACACAATCACACACTTACCTGACCCGCGCCCTAACCCTAACTCACCTACCCCACCCTAACCCTCACGTCCACACAATTGCACAGTTACCTGATCCCGACCCGTATCTTTCCACCACAGTGCTGGAAATAGCGAAGCCACAGGAACGGCCAACCAAATTCCTTCCCTAGGAAGAAATTCAGTGTTCCGCAGCTTTGCTATTTTCAGCGTTCACTGAATAGGGGTCGATATTAGAAAATTCGAAGTTGTGAAACTTCGATGTCCTAATATAGACCCATCTGGAGCAAATATTAATTTAGACTGAATTTACTTTCTGAGTCTAGACTTTAACCAGAGTCCTTCTTTTTTTTAGATTTGTTTTTCAATATATTTTTATGTTTTATGTTTTTTCTTTTATATGGATTTCATTTCTGAGCATGTATATTTGAGAAGACTGCATTCTATGGAATTAAAGATTTAATTTAATACATTTCAGTCATGTGACCTTATGAATCATAATATGTACTATGGCAGTATATCTATCTCCCTTTTTACATTATACAGTTATGTGCTCTACTAAATAGAAATTCTTCCCATTATAGATCTAGGTCCTTGTAGCTTTTTGGATGACATAAACCTTATTTTACTAATGATTATTGAAAAGTCATTTAACTTTGACCACTTAGGCAATACATTTAGTCCTTCCTGTGACTTATTAGCATCTTCCATTGTATTAATCATATAGGTAGTTTTGTATAGTCTGCATACTTGACTAATGTAATTCCTTTTGGTAAGCCCTAAATCACGGTTTATACAAAGAACAGTTGAGGTCCAGCTATTGACTCTTGTGACACTCCTAGCTAAATTTCCCCTACTACTTGAGTTCATAGACTATTTTCACTGGTCATGTTCTATTTACCAAACACTTTGTTTTATTAGTTGCAGTTTCACTGTAAGTTTGTCTATGTTCTGCAACTTACTGAATGTTTTGCTATAATCTGAGTAACTGACATCTGTTTCCACCTTGTTTAAAAGCTATTTAGCATTGGTAGTATCCAAAGAAGGTCTAAATTGGCCCTAGATGTGAGTGTGTGTGTGTGTGTGTGTGTGTGTGTGTGTGTGTGTGTGTGTGTGTGTGTGTGTGTGTGTGTGTGTGTGTGTGTGTGTGTGTCTGTGTGTGTGTCTGTGTGTGTGTGTATGCGCCTTTTGTGGAAGGTTGGGTGCCGGGCTGGCAACTGCACACTATAAAATTCCACTGCCAATTGTTCTGTGGACTGCTGTTCTGTTGTGGTGACCCCTAACTGGGAAAAGCCTAAAGAGGAAGAAGTATCCAAAGAAGGTGATGCTGAGACATTCAAGTTCTTACTTCTGAAGGGTAAGAATGACACATATTTTACTTTATTTTATTATGTTGTTTTATTTTCCACACTTATTTTCGGCTCCCCGGTGTGGATCATCAGCTACTCCTATGCCTGCTCTGTATCTAGAACTTCTACCAGACCCTCCTTATCCTCCTTAGGCTAATTACAATACATGTCCAAGGCCAGTGAGAAGCTTGAGGGATCTGGAACAATGCCACATTACTACTGAGGAGTATTTTCCCTAACTCTCCAGCCATCCTGTATGCACCCAGTAACACCATGAGAGTAAGATGGGAAAAGGACATTAGCACTGAGCTACACCTAACTTTTGCAAGGGCCTGACATCAGCAGGATGCTCAGTTCATCCTCAGGAAGCACCATGTAGTTATTTCTCTGGTCTATGCTAGGGAACATTAGACCACGTCAGTATTCCTCAAGTAACTCCACCTCCTTGCTCCCCTCCCAGCATGAGTACACCTATCTTAATCCTTGCCTATGCCATCAAGTGCCCAAGCCAGTATTCAAACTCTGATCACCTGAACCATAGTCAGGGCTTTATCCCCCTACAACACCAGTGGAGGCTATGAGGGGTGCAACTTTATAGGTTCATAGGTTCATACTAGGCTATCTGCTCTAGGGCATTTATAAGCCTAGCTAGAGTGTGTTTGGCTTGCACCACCCATTTTAAATTAATTTTGCTATGCCCTTTTTCGAGGTTAGTATACTGTGCCTCTGTCTAACAGTGACACAGAAGTGATACCCGGGGTAAACCTACGATCTCCCATCCACTCATCAAGATTCCTCTTGAAGAGAGTCAATGAGGTACTCTGCCTAACCTGGACTGGGATTTTATTCCAGAGTGAAGGGAGCCTCTGGGTTATGAATCTGTCCGTCCAGCATGTCCTATTTATTTCCATGCTGACGTTCAAGTCTCTCGAGCGCGTAGCCCAATGGGATTTGGATTTTCTGAGGTGCAGCATGTCCATTAATTCCAGGTTGGACATGGTTTTATACGTCAGGCACAGATCACCTTTCAGCAGGCGGTATGCCACTGAGTAGAGCTGGAGTTTCTTTAACCGGGCAGCATATGGCATCTGTTTGAGCCCATTGATCCTCTTGGTGAGGTACTTTTGGGGTCTTTCCAGTTGCTGCAGGTGTCTGGTAAGGTACATCCCAAAAGGGGCATTGTACTCAATTATGGGCCTGATGAGGGATGAGTAAAGAGGCACGATGACCTCACCTGATCTAGATGTGAATCCCTTCATGATTAGGTGGGCTATATAAAATGTTTTTCTAACCACTTTGGCCACGTGGTTGTCAAATGAGAGATTACTATCAACTTGGGTCCCCAGGTCCCTAATTACTTCTTCTGTACTTAATGGATTACCACCTATGTGGTAATTTGTGGACACTTTGTTTTGCCAAAGGGATGACTATACACTTTTGGTGTTTAGCTTGAGGCCATGGCTCTGGCACCAGTTGTCTGTTTCTATGAGGCCCTTTTGGAGGATGCTTGTGTCGGCTGGAGAGTCTATTATGGCACCCAGTTTGCAGTCATCTGCGAACTTGGTCAGCCACAGTCCTTCCGTGTTGGCCTGTACCTCCGAGAAATATATACCGAACAAGAGAGGTCCCAGGACTGAGCCTTGTGGGATGCCACTTGTAACTGGTTTGGAGTCTGACATGGCTCCAGCAATTCTAACCATGTGGGTTCTGTCCTTGAGCCAGTTTGCAACCCATCTAGTGACACAGGGGTTTATATTTAAGCTGGTGAGCTTATCTATAATGCCCAAGTGGGGTATTGTATCGAAGGCTTTTGCGAGGTTCAGGTAGGCTGTGTGGACCACCTTCCCCTCGTCAATGGCCTTGGTGACTGTTTCAAAGAAATAGACCAGGTTTAAGAGGCAGGCTCTGCCCTTAACAAAGCAGAACTGGGTAGGATCCAGTGTCTGTAGGTCCCCAATATCTTTATTTATGAGGTCCATGATGATCCTTTCCATAGCTTTGCAGACCAAGCTAGTCAGGCTTATGGGGCGATAGTTTCCAGGATCCATTGAGGAACCACCTTTGTGGATTGTGGAGAGGGACCACTGTTGCTGTACGCCACTCTTTGGGTACATATCCTGTAGTAAGGCTGAGATTGAACAGTAGTTTTATGTTTGGGTTTAGCTCTTCTTGGAGTTCATGTAGGATGCAGCCCGGGACACCATCAGGTCCCATTGATGCTGTGTTTTTTGCTTTGGAGAGGGAAGCTCTTACCTGAGCATCTGAGATGTCAGGGGGGCAGCACTCTGCTGGGATAGATATTTGCCCTTTTGATTGGGGGGGGAGCTTGCGCTGAACCTGTCAGCTAGGATGTTGGCAATGTCTGTGGGTTCGGTGTATTTTTTGTCATTTTGGACTAATTCTGAGCATATCTGGGAATTCCCACCCTGGTTCCTAACATAACTAAAGAAAGCCTTGTTATTATCCTTAGTGTCCTGTGCAATTTTTCTCTCGAAGCTGGCCTTAGACAATTTTATGAGTGCCCGTAGTTTTTTGCTAATACTGATCAGAGATGCCTTCCCTTTTTGGGATTTTGCTCTATCATGTAGTAGCTTCCTCCTTCTATTGTATAGTTTGTTTATGGCTGGGGTCCACAAGACAGGACATCTGCATTTGGAGGATTGGGTCTTGGTTTTATTTGGAATTGCATGATCCATGCATTCCTGAAGGTGTTCATAGAATGCGTTTATAAAGGATTCTGTGGTCTGGGACGTATTTTCCACAGGCCCGGGGACTTTGATGGATTCCACCTCGGTTTTGAGGAGTGTGAAATTTGCTTTAGAGAAGTTTTTCACTGTGGTTTTCTGGGCAGGGGGTGGGGTCGAGATGTGAATATCCAATGAGATTAGTTTATGGTCTGATCTTACCAGTGAGGGCTACACTTCTGGTCCGGAGCATAGAGTCCCTATGTTGGTGATGATCAGGTCCAGTATATTTTCCCCTCTTGTGGGAGTGGTAACAAGTTGTTCCATAGCATTTGAGTTTATAAATTCTAGGAATCTTTGGGCTAGGGTGTTGGAGCTAGAGTAATGCTCCCAGTCTATGTTTGGGTAGTTGAAGTCGCCCAGTATAATGGTGTTTGGAGAGACCTTCATATTTTTCAGTGTTCTCAGGAAGGCTGAGTGGGGTTCCTGGGTTTGGGAGGGTGGTCTGTAGCAGGCTATAAACTGGAAGGAAGTTTTACCCACTGTTAGTTTCACATGGATAGTCTCTGATGATTCGTGCTGTGCTACCAACCTGGAGGTGTGGGTATCTTTGACGAATATTGATATTCCCCCTCCTTTTGTGGTTTGGTCCAAGTTTTGGGGCCGAAAAGCATGGTATGAGGTATAACCTGGTAGTGCTGGGGTCCTCTCTGGAGCCTTGAACCAGGTTTCTGTTACTGCACAAATATCAATGTTTTCCATGCTAAGGAGAGTTTCGAGTGCGTGCATCTTGAGGTTTAGACTTCTGGCATTGAGTAGCATTACTCTTAGTTTCTTATCCCTTGTGATACCTATGGAGGTGGGTTTGTCTTTTGAGCCTTGCCTAAAAAAGGCACTATGGGGGTAGCAAGAGCCTTTGCCAATATCTGAAAGCCCAGGGGTGACAGGTGCAAGCCAACCCTAGCGAAGCATCGTGGCTTGTCGAGCATGTCATACCAGGCTGACAGGTATTGGATCCCCTTTGAATGACACCAATACTTAAGCCAATTGTTGAAATTGATCATCTTGTCTTCATATTGTGGCATCATTCTTGGTGAGGGTAAGATGCTACTCAAGGTCAGGGTCATACCGGCAAGGGCTACATGCTCAGAGAGCTCCTCTATGTCTCTTTTCATGTAGTCCAGGGAGGTACATCTCAGGTCATTCACACCATCATGGACAATGACTGAGTCATATTTGTACTTGCCTTGGAGTGACCTGAGTGCTTGTGTTATGTGGCGGATCCTAGCGCCCAACAGGCAGCTCACCATGACCTTTGCCTTGTTCAGCCTGGTGAGTGGGACGTCAGTGTGCCTGACAATAGAGTCACCTATTACAAGTGTATCAGGTGTGTTGTTTAGCCTTAAGGGCTGTGACTGTTCGGCACACTGGCTTTGTGAGCTATGTGTTGCACTTGTTTTGTTTTGGGGTAGCGGTTGCTTGGGTGTTTGCTTTGGAGGTCTCTGCTGCTTAGGCAGATTTTTATTTAGAGTCTCTGAGTATGTTTTGTGTGTTTATGTGTTTGGTTTGCTGTCGTGGTAGGTCTATGTGAGACTGGAATTGTAGTGAGTGTGGTTTCCTTCTCCTCCTAACTGGTTACGCCAGTACTGAGTTGAGAGAGCTTAGCCTCCAGTTTGGCTATATGGTTGCATCTCTCACATGTGTTGGAATTTGTTGGGAGGAGGAGAGGGTTGTCTGTGTACATGAGGCAGTTGTAACATTGCCTCAAGATTCCCAGATTCACCAGCTGGACCGGAGAGGAGATTGACAACTGACCTTTGGGCATGCTAGAATAGTATTGGGAATTCCTTTATAACTGAAAAAAAGGGCCAATGGGGAACTTTTAACTTTAATAACTTTATTTCTGTCCCTGAGCATGGAATCACCAAAACTGAAATAAAAAGTACTCAAATAATTAGATATTTTTTCTTTACAAGGCATGAACTAAATTACTTGCTAGAAGACCGGAGATCTTCAACTCCATCAGGAGGAATGCTCAACACTCATTTCCCTTAACCCAAGAGAAATTGATAACTATATAAAATAAGTTGCACAAAAAAAGTTGATCCTCCACCTTAGTTCCTTCAGCTTAAACATCACAAGCATCTTCCAAAAATGTTCACCACCTTTGGACAATTCTTGTGTAACATTGGTTCATAGGTTCATAGGTTCATAGGTTTATACTAGGCTATCTGCCCTAAGGCATTTATAAGCCTAGCCCAAAGTTTTGTGGCTTACGCCACCCCTTATATATGATTCGGGGGTAAACCTACGATCTCCCATCCACAGGTCATGCTCTGCCTCACATGGATGGGGATTTTATTCCACAGCATAGGGAGTCTCTGGAGCATGTCCTATATTATTTCCGTGCTAAGGTTTAAGTCACTTGCTCTCGGTGGTTTTGGTGGATTTGGATTTTTGAGGTGGAGCATGTCCATAATTTCGGTTGGACATGGCCCTTGTATATCAGGCACATGTCACCCTCTGAGCAGCGGGTATGCGACTGAATAGACATGGAGTTTCTTCAGTCTGCAGCATATGTCAGATTTTGAGTCCCTTTATCCTTTTTTGGGGGGCTTATGCTCAATCATTTGGTCTGATAGAGTAAGAGTACAGGGGAGAAACCTCACTAGATCTGGATGTGGAAATCCCTTCATGATCAGGTGGGCAATGTAGGCAATGTGATCAATAGGTCCCCCTGGTCCACTGGTGTCCTGTGGTCTATGTCCACCTTAGGCCAGCTTGAGTTTACCGAGTTTTTATATTCCCTAGGTCATTTTATTTGTTTTTAACCCTGAATGGCCTTGGCATATTGCCAGTTATCTGGTTTCAGTGGGCTGCCTTGTTATTTCCGATCTGATGTCCGATGCTTTTTTGAGATATGCACTGTCAGGTACACTTTCGGCACCAAACTTTGTCAGTCAAAGTCCTGTACCATGGACTGCTGTACGTAGAAAAGTAGATGCCTATGAACCCCCTGTGGACGAACAATAGGGTTGGGAGTGACTTCTGGGGGCCTGAAGTCTGACGGCAGGAGTCTGGTCTATGGCCTGTGGGTCACCCCCTGTGGGTTCTGTCTTTTGAGCCACCCTTTAAACATATTGGTTTTGTGGGTTCTTATATTTAAAGTAGGAGGCAACCATACTGTAAAACCATTGTGTGCAACCAATCCAAGGTAAGCAAGGTCAATATCTGCTGAATTAGCCTTCTCTGATGGTGACTGTTTGGTAGACCATGTCAAAAGGACCAAGCAAGGATCTGCCTCTGGCGAAGCCAAGGTGGTCCCCAATGTCTTAAGTCTGTATCTGTTTCCCTATATCTTTGTTTATGTCTTCCTCCCAAGCTTTTGCAGTTTTTTGCAGACTGTTTAAACATAGAGCGGTAATTACCAGGGTATTTAGAGCACGCCTTTGCTTTGCATGGAGTGGGACCCGTGCCGTCACGCCACTCTTTATCCTGTTGTAATTGTAGGCGATAATTACCAAGGGCACATATGAGGGTTTAATTCCTCATTTAGCTCTTTAGTAGCACACAGCAGGGGACACCATCGGTCCCATATTGCAGTATTTTTAGCTTTTTAGAGCAGCTTTCACACGCGCATTTTTGAGATCTGGGAGAGGCTACTCCGCTGGGATGGGATAGTCTCCTCTAGGGGAGAGGGGGTGAAGTTTGCACTGAACCTGTCCATATCTGGGAGTTTCCACCAGGTTCCTAACATAGCTGAAAAGGCCTAATGATTGTCCTTTGAATCCATGGCAATTTTCTCTCAAAATTGGCCTTAGTTGATTTATTTTTTTAATAATGATCAGGGTGACTTCCTTTTATGGATTTTTTTGTTCTATCATGTAGCTTTCTCCTCTTATTATAAAAAGTTTTGTAATGGCTGGGGTCCACCAGACTGGGCGTTTTGCCTTTGTGAAAAGAGTCTTAGTGTTCATAGAAATTAAGGGCCAGGAAAGCTTGGGGTTTGGGTTGTGGTTTCCACTGGCCCAGGGGAAGGATAAGGATACCACACCAGTCTAGTGTGGTGTGTTAGAAGTTAGTAGTTCTTCACTGTCTTCTTTTTGTTTGTTTGGGGGGGGGGATGGAGATTTCCTGAGATTAGTTTATGATATGAGATCTCACCAATGAGGGATATACTTCCGGGTGTGGGCATTTTGTCCCTGTTCTCCATAGAAGGAAGGGCCTAGTGCGTGCATTTTGAGATTTATCAGTTTCTTCCCATTTTGTTTTTCTAGGGTGGTAGGTTTAGGCACTATGGATTAAGAGCCTTAGCCAATATCCGGAATCATCGGGGGGTCAGGGGGGTCCCCCCCTTGCTGCACGTGCGTTGTGTGTCAAGCAGTCATCCCATGCAGACAGACCTGGATCCTTTTGATGACACCCAGACATTAAGCCAATTGTTAAAGCTGATCATCTTGTCTCTATATTGTGGCATCATTCTTGGTGAAGGAAGGATACTGCTCGTAGTCAGGGGAGGTACATCTCAGGGTCGTTCACACCAGCATGGAGTGGATTCTAGCACCCGATAGGCAGCTTACTGTGACCCTGACTACTATGACAAGTATGTTTGTTGTGTTGTATTTTGCCCTTAGGGCTGTGACTGCTTTGCACACACTGATTTTTGTTTTTGGTTTGTGTGTTGCTTGTGGGGTGTCTTGAGGTTGTGTTTGGGTGTCTGCTTTGGAGGCCTCTGCTGTTTTTAGGTAATTTTACTCAGAGCCTCCGAGTATGTCTTTGATTCAGTGTGGTGGTAGCATTATGTGAGGCTGGTTTTGTGGTGTGTGGTTGCCTTCTTCTCCAGTCTGTCCTTCCTGAGAGGAGGAGACTCAGTTTGGCTAAATAGCTGCATCTCTACATCTAGTATTTGTATTTGTGTTATGTGGGAGAGGGAGGAGAGGGTTGTGTACTGAGGGCCGTTATAACATTGCCTCAAGATTCCCAGATTCACCAGCTGGATTTGATACATAGTTATTAAGCAGTTTTAAAATATCATAATAGAAAACATCATAGAAATAAAGCTGACATCAAGAAAAGTGAATTTTTTTTAAGTAAAACTGATGTGCTTTAGCAAGGAGGGAGCAAGCTTTCCTAAACTTCATAGCCCTTCCTTTCTACACATACTAACTCCAAGTTCACTTACCCATGGGGCTAAAAAGAAAGCAACATTACCCTAATTTTCTGTGAGTTTTTTGAAAAGTTAAAGCCACAATATGTGATAACATGAAATCTGAATAAAACAATTCTCTCAATGGAGTCTTACATACTGCAGACTCCATGACAGCCATTTATCCCATTGTTATCAGGCCATTTAGTGAAGTGAAACATACAATGCGGACATTATTTTATTAATACACACAACAGTAAAACTTATAAGTGATCACATGTGCACACACACACACACACACACACACACACACACACACACACACACACACACACACACACACACACACACACACACACTCACACACACCAGCTACATAGTAAATACTGAAGTCATTAAAGACTACATCAATTTGCTAACAAGCAAAACCACCAGGTATAACTTATTTTTTTCAGTAATGACTAAGGATCATATTGAGGTCATCTGGCCACAGAGTTTGCAAGTGGAGAATGCAGGAATCGAGCCCATTATAACAGGATGTAACTCATTCTCTTCCCATATCCTTCACTACCTGTTCTAAGCAGACCGCTTTATTTTGCTTTCCAAACTCCAGTCTCTGTCTTGCAAAGGATAATGTTATCAAAGAAGCAGCTTGCAGTCTATGCTCATATTTACAATCTGTAAGGCAATCTGACCTAGAAAGGAAATAATTTTGAAGTTACAGAACATAAAGATATCCTTATAATTGTCAACTTCAAAGTTGTCAAAGATTTATATGTAAGCTTGAAAAATGGAAGTGCATTGTACACTGAACCTACAAATGAAATTATTACAAGTACTTTACCATACTAATTTGAGATTGTCCAGTAAATCTCTTAAGCACAGCCTGTTTGTGTTAAGGTTTTCCAGTAGTTATTATTAATTTCTGCAGAAAAGCCAGAAGCACTGAAATACTAACACCTTTGCAAGTATCCCTGCTGTGTTTATTAAGTTGTGCATACAGTTAAGTTTTCAATTCCTAATGTGTGAAGTGTGCCAGAATTGTTTAGTACTAAGGTCAGACTAGCATTCCTTCAAGTATCACATTACAGCAAGGAATGCAACTTCAAAGCTTAAAGCAGACACGCCAGGTAAGCGAAAGTTGAAAAGTTAAATGCAGGTGTGAAGTAAATCTGAAAAAAAGCCCTAGATTTTCAGGTTCAACATAGCATGAACTATTCAAAGAGGAAATGGTTTGGACTCCAGCTGTCTTTCTTGTCCAGTTTTCATGTTTGTCTGATTGTATAATCACTTTGATTTGGTTTTACCCTAAAAGATTTGCATAGTTATGCATATTACTGTTACTGTTTTAATTAAAGGTGGTTGATTATTTTACAGCGATAATGTTTTTTTCTAATGTGTAATCTATTCATATTTTTAAATGACCATCGTGGAAATGTTCAGCGTTAGTTTTATAAACTGTATAAAATATTACTGAAAAACAGCAACAACAAATAGATAATATACTTAAAAAATACTTAAGTGGGATTTCTTGATGGCCAGAAATGATGGCATAGTGCAAATACTAAAAGGGCATCTGCCAAGTCCAACATGAGTGAATAGCACAGTGGTGCAGCAGATAGTGGTGTCACCTCACAGCAAGAAGTTCCCTGGTTTGATTCTCTGCTGGGTTGCCTTCTGTGTGGAATCTGCATGTCCTCCCTGCGTTCACGTGGATTTCCTCTGGTTGCCCCAGTTTCCTCCAACATTCCAAAGGCATGCAGTATGGGGACTGGATACTCAAAACTAGCCATGAGTGTGTAGTGTGAAAGAACTACTGCAGCAGGGCTAGCCACTCAGTGATTAAACCTTGGCTCTAGATGATTTTCACTGCTGAAGTGACATCCCAACCTGGTAAAAAGGGGTTGCAGATAGATGGATCTGCCAAGTGGAAGATGCTTACTTATGCTACAAGGTATAAATATCCAGGCTCTAGCAAGATAAATTAGTATGTTATGCTGAAGACTGTACATAATGCCAGTGAGAAGTAGTCCTTGATTATAACAATTGTACAAACCATTGATCTACAGATAAGGAGATTTGAGTGTCTGGCATGTTATCCTGAATTGAGGAAACCAAAGATCGTGTGTGTCATGAGGTAGAGAGGCCAGTCTGCTTCCATGGCTGTTTCACATACTGAGGGTAGCTACTAGTGTCACTATATTGGGGAGTGGTTACAGTGTCCATTCTCTAAACCATTGCTGAAAAGGTTAACTGGCCACAGACAAAATGAATAGGCTGGAAGGGAGTCATCAGATGCTCTCAACATAAAAGTGGTGGTTAAACAATTTGTTATGGAGAGGACTAAACAGAATACAAGAGACAATGATTAGTGACAGGATATGGGGGAATTTGCTTGTATTCTTACAAGGATGGCTGAATAGCTGTAATTATTCAGACCATGATTAAACAAGCATGGGTTACCAAACCATCATTAGACATGTAGGGAAATTAAAAACGGTTCACAATGGCATGCAGAGAACAGAAACAGCCTTACTGCTTGCCAGAAAAGACAGATCTAAGGTCAAGTTGGATAACATAAAATACTGCTATTTTTTTCAAATGCATGTGGGACCAATGTCCCAGTTCAGTAATAGATAGGCGGGACATGTTGATACCAACTGCCACTGGAACAAGGATGTCAGCTCTTCTGGATGCTGCTTGCTGCCACTTAATGTAATTTAAGCGAGAACATATTTAGTGGTGCTCTGCAGATGGAAGACAGTTTACACACACTAGCCTCTTCAGATATACAGCAGCACAACCTCACACAACTATGGTCATTTTTAAGAATTGCACATGCTCATTTTCTATGTATATTCTTAGAGTAGCAGATATGGATGCATCTGAAGACAGAGAGTGTTGATATAGCAGGATTTCCCATTATATTCCTTATGCGTTAATTAGGTTCATAGGTTCATAGGTTCATAGGTTCATAGGTTCATACTAGGCTATCTGCCTGAGGGAACAAGGCCAGTTAGCTCTGCCTCACATGTACCGGGATTTTGTTCCACAGCATAGGAGTCTTTGGGTGAGTGTCAGCAATCATTGGTCTGATGAGTGATGAGTAATGATAAGGTGGGCAATGTAGAAGGTCTTACTTTAGCTACATGGGTGTTGAATGACAGACTACTATCAACCTTAACCTTGGGTGTCTTTCAATTATCCGTTCTGGTTGTTTGCTCAGAAGGATATCTGTGTCAGTGTTGTTTTTGTTTTGACTTCACTCAAAGCGCCCAGGAGTCAGATGTGTTTGCAGTCTTTCATAACCCTCCTGTGTTGGCTTGCTTGTGCTTTGAAGTAGATGCCGACAGGAGAGTGGACAGGAGAAAGTAGATGCAAACCACCACTTGCCCACAGGCTTTGAGTCTGACATGGCGCCATGAACTCTGACCCTCTGGGACTCAGCACTCAAGCATCCCCAACCCCATCTTGTGATATACGGGTTAACATTTAAGCATTTGAGTTTTCAATGATACCAGTGGGGTGGTATTGCTTTTTTAGCCAGATCGGGAAGTGAGGTGTATGGTCTGCCTTTCCTCATCCCTGACTTTCTAATGGGACTTTCGAAAAAAGCTCAGCAAAGTTAAAAACATTTGTTCTGCTGTGACAAGAAAAGAAAACTGAGTTGGATCCAAAGATCTACAAATTCCTACCCATGTCTTTATTTATGAGGTTATGATCCTCTCCATGGCTTTGCAGATCCAACTTGTTCCTCTCCAGGAATGGGCAGTAATTTCCAGGGTCTGTGGAGGCGCCTTTGTGTGGTGGGGGAGGCACAGTGTGCGCACTCCTGGAGTGCACACAGAGGCGGTACGTTGATTAAATAGCTGTGTCCCCCTAGCTGTGGGTTTTGTATTCCTCATTGAGTTAGTGGAGCACACAGCGGGGACCACCATCGGACACCATGGGATGTGCTGTTTTTTGCTTTGAGCAGTTCTCACTTAGGCGCTGGAGATGTTTGGGGCTGCACACTCTTTTGGTATAGATATCTCTCCTTTTGGGGGAGGGAGAAGTTTGCACTGAACCTGTCAGCCAGTATGTTGGCAATGTCTGTAGGATCAGTAATCTTCAATTAAAAACAGAATAATGTCTCACACCATGCATAAGAAGCTTATGCATTACTTTTAGCACAGTCTTAACCACAGCCAGGACAATGGCAGTAAAATTACATGAAACCAATGAAATTTTACTGAAACTCTATATCTATCATCTGTGAATATATGTAATTACTAATGAGATACAAAACACAGCAGCACACTTAAAACATTAGCAAATATTGTGCATAAGGTGGCGGGGTAGACATAATGTACTCTGACCTCCTTACCTTATCACCCCTAACTGACCCACCCCCCTTTCCACCCAGCTGAACTCATCATTGCAAATTGCAAACTAAATAAACACAAAACCATTTCTTGTTGTTATCTATATTCTCCCTGGCAATAACATACCCCTTTTAGAACAAATTCTCCACTGGATAACTGATAATATACCTAACAAAACTATCATTCTAGGAGACGTTAATATCAACTGGCTTGCCATCATTTCTAGCTCTTTGACCACCAGCATACACCTATACAACTACTCCCAGCTTATCTCATCTCCCACCTTCATTTACAAATCTATGGACTCTAGCTCTATCATTGACTGGATTCTTGTCTCACATCCTCACCTCTACCTGACTCCATTAGTGATCACTCCCCTATAAGAGTAATAAGATCCTCCCCCAATGCCTGAGACCTCATAAATTCAAAGAATGCCATAAGTTTGGCAACTTTGACCTGACACTTTTAACAACCATCTCTCTGCAATGGGTCTATATTAGAACATCGAAGTTTCACAATTTCGAATGTCTTAATATCGACCCCTATTCAGCGAATGCTGAAAATAGCGAAGCTGCAGAACACCGAATTTCTTCCTAGGGAAGGAATTCTGTTGGCCGGTCCTGTGGCTTCACTATTTTCAGTACTGTGGTGGAGAAGTTATGGGTCGGGATCAGGTAAGTGTTCGATTGTGTGGACCTGAGGGTTAGGGCATGGGGTAGGTGAGTTAGGGTTAGGGCGCGGGTCAGGTAAGTGTGCGATTGTGTGGAAGTGAGGGTTAGGGTGTGGTAGGTGAGTTAGGGCTAGGGCACGGGTGAGGTGAGTGTGCGATAGTGATGGACCTTAGGGACAGGGTTTGGGTTAAGGTAAGTGGATAGCTAGTGGTGTATCTACAGTTTAGTGTAGGGTTAGATGTAGGATTTTAGGTGTATGTGTGTAGATTGCTGTTTGTTTGGTGTGCTTGTGTTGTGTGTATGCGTGTCGGAACAGTGAATTTTTTCCCTGGGAAAAAAGTCTGCTGTTCTGCATGTTCGATATTGTCAGCGTTCCCTGAATAGGAGTCGATATTAGAACATTCGATGTTTTAAAAAGTCGATGTTCTAATATAGACCCCTCTTCAATTAACTGGCCCTTCCTATCCAACTTCTCTCTTGATGAAGCCATTCACCAATTCAACTTCATCTTCCTAAACACCCTTAACTCACAACTCCCTAGCACCACCCAGAATTGTCAGAGTTAAATCACGCTGCTCATCTTGGCCCACCAAGCCAACCCAGTCTCTCATACATAACAGAGATTCTGCTTGTAAACTCTGGAAAAATGCAAAAGTCCCTCATACATTTCCAAAAATAAAAGGAACTCCATAACCTGGCCAAAAAAACAGATCAACACTGACAAGAGAAACTTCTACCACACACCCTTAACTTCACAACCAAAAAATTCCCACAAATTCTGGCATTCTGTCAAACAAATTCTCCACCCTGGGGTCCCTCTACACCCAACCAATGCCATAATAACTCCCCTCTAGAAACAGTTTCTATCTTCAATACCTATTGTATTGACACCATTAGCAAACTCATGCCAACTCCACCCATACCACTCCCACACTTCCCACCACCCCTCCACTCCCTAATTTCTCTTTCTCACTAAATCCCATCCCCACCACCTACATTAAAAACCTTCTTTTTAAACTTAAACCTTGCTCTCCATCAGCTGACAACCTGCCATCTATCTTCTTAAAGGCTGCTGCCAACTCCATAGCTTACCCAGTCTCCATCCTCATCAACCGCTCTGTATACAAATCCACCATTCCAACTCTTTGGAAGAAATTCTACACCATACCAGTTCACAAAGGCAGAAACTCAGTAGAACTCTCCAACTATCACCCTATTGCTATACTCTCTCCCCTCCCCAAAATTCTTGAGCACTATGTCCACAAACAAATCTTGTCCTATCCCACTCAATCAAACCTTATCACCCCTACCCAACATGGTTTCCTCCCCCACCACAGCACCACTAAAGCTCTAATTTATTTTACTAATTCTATCTCCCTAGCCAGAGACAATAATGAACTAGTGTCCTGCCTTTTCTTAGACCTCTCTAAAGCCTTCGACACTGTTTCCCACCCCATCCGCCTCTCAAACTTGCCCAGCTTAACCTCTCCCCCACAACTATCCCCTGGTTAAACAGCTACCTCTCTAACAGGCAGCAATCTGTCAAATGGCTTTCTGCCCTATCTTCCTTTCTCCCCCTAAAAATGGGTGTCCCACAAGTCTCATTTTTAGGCCCCCTTCTCTTTAACATTTTTACCAATCAACTCCATACATCCTGCCCACAGTCATCCCTTGTATAGTATGCTGATGACTCCACCATCATCACTATAGCAGACAACCCCTCTGACCTACTAACCCTAACACAAACTTCCTTTAACCTCACCAAAACTTGGCTGACTAACAACCAACTCATACTGAACCTTGAAAAGACAAAACTCCTCCTTTTCCTACCAAAATCTCTCAACCATCTTGAGTCCTCTCTCACCATCTCTTCTCTTAACAATACCATTATCTCTACTGAACCCCACACAAAGGTCCTCAGAGTAATCATCGACAACCAACTTAAATATGACCTCCATATTCACCACTGTATTAAGAAAACCCATCAAAATGTTGGCCTACTCTATAGAAATCAAAGGTTCCTCACTCCAGACTCCGGAATCTGTCTTACCCAGGCTTATATTCTCCCAAACCTCTTCTGTTGGCTCAAATCCTGACTAACTTGCACTCTCCATTTCTATCCAAACTCGAAACCACATATAACAAAGTAGCTAGATTTGCAGCTGACTTGTCACCAAAATCACACCACTGTCTTGTTCTTCAAACACTCAGCTAGCTAGAATTCTCTAACCAACTCCTATTTACTCAACTTCTCTTCATCCATACTATCCTAAGCAAGCCATCCTCCTGCCCTAGCTTATCCTGTCTTGTCTCCCTCTACAACCCACCATGTTCTCTGAGAAGCTCAGACCAATGTCTTCTACAGATTCATAAACCTAAAAACTCACTAGGGCAAAACCTCTTTAGCAATCATCCTGCACTGGCATGGAATAAGCTTCCCATGCCCCTCAGAAATATCAATATCAGTCATGCACATGAATTCAAGACAGCCCTTAGAAATTGCTTCCAAAGAACTTGGAAACCACTTGGTCACTGCCATCACCCCACTTAAAATCATCCCCACCCTCTCTCCTCTTCTAGTCTCTCTCCCTCCCTCACCTTCCTTACTACCTCCTCTATTCCCTCAATTATGCTAGCTAGTCTAACTGCTATTTTTTTTACAATTTTCTACCACTTATATTCCTGTTGCCCCTCTTACCCCCTGTAACATTACACAAATCTTCTTTCTCTGCTTACCTCTCCCCCTCATCACCCTTCTGACTGTATCATCCCAAACTCACCTCCATGACACTAAAATTACACCATTAAGTACATTTCATCTGTATCCTACCACATTGCTCAAACTAATGACCTCACTACTTACACCCTGATATATTATGCCTCTTAACCTAAGTTCTTATACTTGCTACTAAGCTAGATTTTCTGTATTAAACAAAATGTAATTACATTTTTATTCTATACATTTTATTTTTATTCCACTGCACAACGTATTAATTCTTCAGTTACAAAACCTGTACTGGGAAATCTTTGCTTGTAAATGATTGAATTGTAAATTTTTGTCTACTTGTTATATTTGTTACTGTGGAGCTTTTCTCCCCGGGCCTCTGCTGAAAAATGGCACTAGCTCAGACGGACTAACCAGGTCAACAAATGTCAAATAAATAAATAAATAATTCTGCATCTCACCAAACAATATCTTTGTTTTTAATTTAATTAATAATCATGAAAACTGGAGCTATCGTAACAGGCAATTCTAGGCATGTACCTTACCAGGCACATCCAAGAGTTGGAACATCCACAGAAGTTCCTCACTAAAAGAATGCAGGGAGTAAGTAACATGTCCTGTGCAAGCTGCCTCAAGCTCTAGCCATGATTTTGTGTCTCACAGACTGTTGAGGGGAGATCTATACCTGGCCTACAAGGCATTGTTGGACTCCACCTTAATGGACCTCCTGCATATCTGCAAAACAAACAGCACCAGAATTACCCATTCTAAATACTTGTACTTTGCTTGTGATATAAACAGGACCAGCTCGAGAGACAGGTATGTATCCCAGGAGAATAGCTTGCTCAACCAGCACCCTGTGCCAGTACCATGAACCAGCATCCTACCCACGCAACTCTTCAAGTGACCAGCAAAAAAATAAAAAAGGCACTTCACTGTAATTAGCTGATCACTATATTGCAGTGATTAGCTTATTACAGTTAGATCCACACCCCCTGCTCTTTCTTTGAAGATCAAGGGGGAAAAAAAGCACTTTACTGTAATTACTAGTTATATCCCCCCAAGCAATTCCACGAAAGAGCAAAGCAAAAAAAAATAGGCACATCAACCAGGTGCCCAGATGCACAATACGCATCCACTCCTGCCCCAGCCATTCAGGTCCTGTTTCTGTGCCCTGCCCCCGATTCTCCTTTTCCACATTTTATTAAAAAAAAATCAAATAATGTCTTCTTATCAACTGCTAGAAGTGTAGCAAGCAATTGCTACAGTCTATAACCTGCCTGCATGGAATGCTATGGTGCTCATGTTTTAGTTTAAAACATCTTCTTTTAAACTGTATTATTTATTTATTTATTATTTATTTATTTCTCTTTGTTAACCAGGAAAGTGCGACTGGGTAAAACTCATTTTCAGCGGAGGCCTGGGGAGAAAAGTTTCACATTTAAGTTACACATGATGCACATTTATAGTTGCAGGGTAAAACATCTGCACATTAGCTTATTTACATGATTTTTAAATATTTCTTACATGAACATAACATTATAACACAAAAGGAGAGAAATTAACATAAACTGGCTAATTACTGAATAAAAAAATAAAATACATTAATAGTTAATGGATTCATAGCATAATGGCTGCAGAGAAATGATGAAACTGGGGTGTTTTTGAGGTTAGTAATAATTTACAGATAGACAAGTAGTAATGTGGCATAAAAATTGATGATAAGACAGGTAAGAAAGGAGAAATTAGCAGGATGATAAATGGACAGTGTAGGAATTGTAATTAATGGTGGAGTGTGAGAGAAAAAGAAAGAGTTTAGGAAATTAGTGCAATATGAGGAGGCGCGATAAAGGTACAAATGTAGTAAACAGTTCCAGCTGTTTACTCCTTGCCTGCATAGCAAGCTATAGCTGCTCAAGTTTTAGTTAAAAGAAGACAGATATTTTATTTATTTATTTATTTATTTATTTTACTTTTAAACTGTAACAAACTGATTACTACATTGTAGCAAGTAGTTGCTACAGTTTACACTACATATGGAGTGCTGCAGAGCTCAGGTTTGACTGCAAATGTAATACTTGCTTTTAAAAGCCAGTATTGCATTATAGAGACAGATTGGCTGATTGCACCGCCCAGCACTTTACACCTGCAACAGTTGCCCCTCTTGCCCCACCCTAACTATGCTACTGCCAGAGACTATCCCTTCTCTGGAACATGATCCTCATCTACGTGAAGCAGAGTTCTTCCCTAACCCAATTCAAGTGTAACTTAGAAAGGTTGGATGAATAACAGGAAATTCAGCTCTGGTTTGGCACCTGTGTCTCAAATGGACACAGGCAGCCTGTAAATGTTTCATCTCCCAGGTCCCTGCTTGTAAATGTTTCATCTCCCAAGCGTCTTTATCTGGGTCTGGACCTAATTTGGCTGCTGTTTTTTTAGAAACAACTCATATTCAGCTACAGTTACCGATAAAGGTTCAAGAAGAAATTAGAGGTAGAAGCAAAACATGTATCTCAACTCAGCGGATGGCACCAACGAATCAAGATGGACACCGATTTTCAGAAGAACTTGAATACAAGCAAGGTAGGCCCAGTTGCTTGAAGTCGGGCAACAGTCACTTAAATTTTTGTAATGTTGTAAATTTATCTGAAAGGGTGCTTACTCCAATTGAGCTGTCTATTTTAAATAAGGGGCTGACCTTTATTCCATCTATTGAAGGTAGTATAAGTGAAGCATTAACAGAACTAAGACTGTTCGCTCGTAATGTTGATCTCAAACTGTTATTTAAAAATATTCCTGATGATGAAAATATTACAGTTAAGAGATCTAGCACTTTTATACCTATGCATGTGCCCACAGTTAAAGCATTCTTAGAGATGTGCAAACAAGACCTGTATGAGCTATTTTTAGTAGTAATACTGTTACAAAGTTTTTTAACTTGACAATAGAAAAAAACTGCTTTAAGGAATTTATGCTTGTATGATAATATTATAATTAAGTCTGCAGATAAGGGTGGCAAAGTTGTAGTGTTGGGGAAGACTTTGTACAATAACTTAATGTCTGATTTATTATCTGACTTACAAGTATTTAAAGTGATAAATATCAGGGATGTGAATGGCTTTATTTATAAAGTAAAATAATTTTTATATAGTGCTATGATGGATGGGGACATTAGTCCTGATGAGTATAATTATTTTTATGTTACTCAACCAGTTATACCATTCATGTATGAGTTGCCAAAGTTACATAAACATCTAACGCTGTCTCCTATGAGACCCATAGTTGCTGGGAGTAAATGAGCTACTGTTGCTCTATCAAAATATTTAGAAGGACAACTTAAGCCTTTTCTAACCTTTAGTCCTGCACTTAAGGATATGAATGACTTTTTGCATTCTCTGAAACTTTGGTCTGCGAATAATAGTCTGAATGGTTTACTGTTAGGAACATTGGATATAAAATCACTTTTTACCGTGATACCCAATAAGTTGGGTGTGCAATGCATCAGAGAGTTTTTGAACTTGCATAGTACCGTTACATCATACAAAATCGATTTTTTGTGTTCTATGTTAGTTGTTCTGCAAAATAATGTTTTTTCGTTCAGTGATGAGTACTATTATCAACAAGTTGACGTAGCAATGGGTATGCCCGTTGCTAATACGTATGCCAACTTAGTTTTGGCTAGATGGGAGGAAAAGTATATTTTTGATACTATTGACCCTCCATCCTATATGAACACTGATTTGGTGTTTTATAAGTGATTTGTTGATGACAATTTTTGTTGTGGAACAGTAGTATTGAGAATTTGAATTTATTTATTAATTGGTTACATAGTAATGCTGAATTTCTGGTGTTTGATCTGACTAATGAGAGGCTAAAGATACATTTTTGGACATCACTGTTAGTCTATCAAATGATTATTTTAGTACAACTATTTTTAAAAAGAATGTACAGGCTACACGATATGTGCACTCTTAGTGTATGCACCCTAGTTATACCTTTAGATGTACTGTATATAGTCAGTTTCTATGGGCCAGTAGATTAAATACTAATGAAGAGGAATTTTTGCATGGTTTAGATGCTATGACCAGGGATTTCGAACAGAGAGGTTATAACTCTAAGCTATTGGATGCAATGAGATGTGAGTCTATTGACAGATGTATGAATGTAGGGCGGCCATACTTGAGATCTGATCCAGTAATCTCTACTATTAGATCGGATAAAAGAGGACCTGTTAGGTACTTTATGAAATATAATAGACATATTAAATGTATTAAACAGATTATTGGTAAATATTGGCCTATTACGTAAAAATCAACTGCCAATCATTAGCGGACCGGAGTTCCGCTGTGGCGACCCCTAACGCCTAAAAGCCAAAAGACACAAACAAACAAAATTGGCCTATTCTTACTTCTAATATGGAGATTAAAAATCTTATAGGCACTAAACCATTCTTTGCACATAGAAAAGGGAGAAACCTTAAACAATTATTATGTTATAAGGATATGTCTCGTCTTAAATCATTTCCCTTTAATACTAAAGGGATGCATTGCTGCCATCGCTGTAGTTATTGCAATGCTATTAACAATGATCTATTGTTTGAACATCCAATTTCTAGATCTAGTTTTGAATTTAGAACTTATACTACCTGTCAGACAGAAAATGTAGTTTACCTTGCTAACTGTGTTGCATGTCTTAGTTTTTATATAGGTAAAACTAACTTGAAGCGAAAGCAACAAATTTGTTCCCACTTATCTGAGATTTGCAGAGAGGTTGAGAATAATGCCCTTTTTAAGCATATTGAACTGTAGGTTGATATACATTCTTTTAAGTTTCATGTGGTTCAAGTAATAAATATAGGTATAAGGGGTGGTGATATTAAACTTCAGACTGAACTTGCTGAATGCAAATGGATAGATTATTTTCGTGCTTCTACTTGTCCAGGATTAAATTTTCAAAACAGTTTGAAACCTGTTCTTAAGTTAAAACATGACTGTATAAACTAGTTTTTTAATTAGTCTTTGTTTTTAATATGACCAGGCTGTGTGTATCTATATATGTTATTTGTCTTGTTTTATTATGTCATTGGGTATGGTTTAATTATCAGGTTTTAACTTATTCTATTACTATTTAGTGTATATAATTGAATGCTGCTGCATATTGGCTGTTTTTTATATTTATTGTAACCACTGACCCAGTCTTTGTACGCATTGAGAAAGAGCTTTTGCTTGAAAGCTTTACATTGTGTTTTATTAAAACAAGCTTTGACGTTGTATTCCTGGCTTGGTTTTCATTTTGAAGTTGAAGGATAGACTCTACAGATCTCATCCATGTTAACTTGATGTCATACTGTGTTATTACCCAATCTGAAAAAATAATCTGATTTTTTTTTTCAACTAAATAAGTGCAATAGATGAATGGAGTTACTGCCACATTAAAATCTATGTAGAAGTTCAGAAAGAAAACCAGAATGTATTTTTATCCATTGACATTTGTATACAGCATTATTTTGTAGTATTTATATTCCATGGAATTTGTCAGTGTGGTCTATTTATTATTGTGTTTGCATAAAGCTGGTGCAACCAGTTAACAAAAGTAAATTAGCCTGAAATGAATCCGTTAAAAAGCCAGAAGATACAAATGTAGGAAGAAGTCTGACAGAACAATGATGCAGGGTGTGAGTCGCAGCTTAAAATATGTAAGTTGGGTAGAAAGGGTAAAAAGAAGACAGGGCAGTACTTTAAAAGAAGGGGTGCAATGTCACATTGTGCAATGCCATGAATTTATGCAAGAAAATGGGGAAGCTTCAGAAAATGATACAACCAGGGGAACCAGGAATAGTATGTGTGACAGAAATCTTGGCAAATGACGAAATGTTCTAGAATATGGGGACCCAGTATATTATTTGTTCAGCTATGACAGAAAGGGAAAGAAAGGGTGCGATAGCAGAAGGACAGCAGAATGCATTAAGCACCACATAAATTGCTAGGCACTTGAAAATACAGGATGTGAGCTGGGAAGAGAGAAACCTTGAAAACCATGGTAATTTAATAGCCTGTCAGACTTTGTGGACAAATGGGTGAAAATAGATGGTTAATTATATGAACCACTGCGTGCTGAAACAATAGATGAATAAATAAAAGAATGGATAAAGTTTGGGGACAATAAAAAGAAAGCTGTTAGGACTCATTGATCTCCTAGAAGAAGACTGTGCATTCCCACATCCTTATCGGAGGACAGAATAAAACGGCTTTACTAGACAATGATTGAATCATTACATTATTACAGAAAAGTACAATGAAGAGAAAATGGACAATGTGCTTGGGAAGGATGAAGGGGTCTGAGTTGTAAAAGAAAGTGTACCCCTGGGCAGCAGTTACAGTGGAATTGTCTGGTGCACAACAGTTAAAGGGTACAACAGGCAAACAAATAAAACCACAATGTGGGACTACTGAAAGGCAAAGTGCATTAAACAAGGGGTATTTCTGAGTCTGCAATAGAAGATTAAAGGCAGTTATGGGGAACAAATAGCCTGTGGATAAAGATAAAAAGAAACATTTTGTGACACTCCACCACTGGCCCAGTAATTAAGGAGCATCAGTCCTCACAACTGGCAACAGTGGGGGATGTACACACTGGGAGGATGACAAGTTACACACACAGAAAAGTGCAATTTCCCTTAAGAGCACACACAAACCACAGTTAGTCTGAGGCTGGTTTCTCCCTCTTTCTCCAGATCCCCAGTAAGACTTCCCACTGGCACAGTTATAGAGTTGATATCCCAGCTGAGTGGCCAAGCCAAGACCTCCAGTACCCTCTCTGTCCAGCCAGTGCTTCATGTCCCTGTCCAAGTAGCTGACACACACACTATTTGAGATTTGATTTATACATCCATATACACACACCTGGGAAAGGCTGGCACAGGTTTACAAGCTATGACCACTTCTGCCCAGACTATAAGGTAGTTTTGACTGCCACCAGCCACTCCTTATCAGCTACTTTAAGTCCCTTAACAAAGGGTGTCCAATCTTACTGTGTAATATTACTATTAATCTAAATGGTAGTTTGATCAAGAGCAAGGCTATTAGGAGTGGCCCACAGTGTCACCAAATAAATATGCAAGTACTCCCACAACTTAAATATGTCTCAAAGATATCAGCCACAATTACAGGTTTAAATATATTTAATAATAAATAATAAAAGAGCAAGAAAATACTCAGTAAATAAACACAGTTACATCAGAGTTCAAAATCACATGAAGTATTTAAACAACATTGCAGGACAGTCTCAAATAAATAAAGAAAAACATCTAAATTAAGCTCAGCTCTATTACTGACTGTATCTAAAAGAAATTACTGTACCTTAGTTAACTTACTATTACAGCAAGGCAAGTGTGGTGAACGGATCTTCTAGCTGATATTGTTGGGTCCAAGTCAGAATACAGAATGCTCTGTCTCGCTCAGAAAGTTCTTAAATTAATATCAAATATTACTGCTGGGTAAGCTTGCAGGATGACATAACTTCTTGTCATCTGACTTTAGTTCCCAAGTTAAACCTCCATTTCTAGACACTGCCAGCATTTAGCATCTCCCTTTGAAAATACATAGCCCTTAGATGTTTGCAGCTGCTGGAAGACATAAAACAACAACACACTTACAATACAATGCAGAAGGCTCCCTAGTTTTAGACATCCTGTTCCTTGCTGCATTGAAACCAGCTTTTATGCAACAGTTATAAAATAATTTAATTTCAACTATTTGTCTGACATTTTGCAACTTAACCCTCTATATTCCAGTTTCCACTATTAAGATATATACATTTACACAGTTACAGTAGTTTATGTACATTTCTGTTCTCTTCCAGGAGGGTACACTGTGGACATATCTCTAAGCTGAGTACTCTACAAAATGTCTCCTCAGCACACATCTGTACAAACTATCTTATATGACATACAGTTCTAATACAGTTGTAACACAAGCATATGAATCATGTTGATATTCACAAATGGCATATGATTATTTACAAAATTCCAGCTAGCTGTACTGGTAGTACTTCCTTTTGTCACACTTCACCCCACTTGGGAAATGTTGCTTGAGAGGCGTGACTATCTGGGAATACATTACCCCACTCCCTGTCTTGAGAGCCCATCTGCATTGGCATTGCTAACTCCACTGTGGTGCTGCATTGTCATATCATATACCTGCAACCCTAGGCTCCACCTTAGTAACTTGGCATTTTGCTAGCTGGCTTGATGTAACCATGTTAAGGGATCATGGTCTGTAACTACAGTGAATTTCCTTCCATACAGATAAGGTTGAAGTTTCTGCAGTGCCCACACTATGGCTAGACATTCCTTTTTACAGCTGCATAGCATTCCTCCCCAGGCTGCAGCCTACAACTGAGATATGCTACTGGCTGCTCTTCCCCCTCTGAAGAAACTTGGCTGAGTACAGCCCCCACCCCATTGTTTGAAGCATCCACCTGCACAACAAATGTTTTGCTGTAATCTGAACTGGCTAACACAGGGGATCCTCCCAAAGCTCCTTTAAGTTTCTAGAATGACTGCTTACATGCTACGGTCCACACTACCTTATCTGGCTTTTTTTTTCCTTGTCAGGTCTGTGAGGGAGCAGCTATAGTACTATAATAGGGAACAAACGTTCTGTAACAACCTGCTGTCCCTAAAAATGCCCTCACCTGTGTTTTGGTAATAGGGGCAGGCCGTGCCTGAATGTCTTCTACTTTGGCATATTCTGGTCTGATCTTACCACTCCCCGCTCTATGTCCTACGTAGGAGATCTCTGCAAAATCCACCTGACATTTACTGGACTTAATGGTCAACCCTGCCCTTTGTAGTCTGCTCAGCACCTCCCTGACATGCTGAAGGTGCTCTTGCCAGGAATGGCTGAAGATGGCAATATCACCCAGGTAAGCAAGGGCAAAATCTCCTGTTCCTGCTTGGATATGATCTACCAGCCTCTTGAAAGTCTCTGGGGCATTTTTCATCTTAAAGGGCACTTTGTGAACTTATACAAGCTGAAAGGAGTCACAAAGGCTAACCTCTCTCTAGCACTTGGTGTTAAGGGCACCTGACAGTAACTCTTGGTAAGATCTATAGTGGTAAGATACTTAGCCCCACACAGCTGCTCTAGGGCTTCATCTGTCCTAGGCATGGGGTAAGTATCTGATTCTGTGTGACTAATTTCCTGTAGTCCACCGAGAACCTTGTGCTGCCATCCTTCTTTGGTACCAGCACCACTGGGTAGGCCCAGGGACTGCTGGACTCCTGGATTACACCTAGTTCCAACATTTCCTGTATCTCCTCCCTCAGAGTCTGTTTGACCCTCTCAGGAACCCTATAAGGGGCCTGCTTAATAGGCCTTTAGGGTCCCATATCCACATGGTGCTGCACCAGATGGGTGCACCCTGGTTTCCCAGTGAACATGTCCCAAAACTCCTGTAACACTGCTCGGATTTCTCAAGCCTGGGTAGGAGATAACTGCTGGGACACTGCTACTCCTTCCACGGAGGTGTCAGTCTAAACCTCACTGAAGAGATCAGTCACCAGATCCCCTCAGACTCCTCCTGCCATCACTGCAAATACTCATCACAAGGACCTCTCTATCATGGTAACATTTTGTCATATTAACATGGTACGGTTTATGCCCCTGCCTCCTGCCTAGCAGTTCTACCATGTAGTTAACATCACTGACCTTCCTTACCACTTTTAAGGGTCCTGCTCAAGATGCCTGCAGCTTGTTGTGTCTAAAAGGAATGAGAACCATAACCTGCTGCCCCAGAGAATACTCTCTAGTTTGAGCATTGCTGTCATAGTGTCATACCAGACCTTTTTCTGCTGTTGGGCTTCTGTCAGGTTCTCCTGGGCCAAGCTCATGAGTTCCCTGAGCCTTGTCCTGAGGTTTAGGACATATGCCACAACAGACTCCTTGTGGGATTCACACTCACCTTCCCATTCATCTCAAATCAAATCTAAAGGTCCCCTCACCTTATACCCATACAGCAACTCAAAGGGTAAAAACCTGTGGATTCCTGTGGCACCTCTCTTTAAACAAACAACAGATGGGGAAAATATTTGCCCCACTCCCTCTTAAACTGGTGTGCAAATGCCCATAGCATGGTCTTCAGTGTAGAGTTTAACCTCTCAACAAGACCTTTAGTCTGGGGATGGTAGGGGGTGTTTTTTTAGATGCTTCACCTCACAGTGCTTCCATAGACAAGCCAGCAGGTCTGACATGAAATTGGCACCTCTGTCACTCAGTATTTCTTTTGGGAAAATTACCCTGCTGAAAATATCTAACAAAGTATTTGTCACATTTTCTGCCTCAATGGAGGACAATGCCACTGCCTTGGTGCCACTGCCTCAGGGTATCTGGCAGCATAATCTACTACCGGTAGGATATATTTCTTCCCTGTGAAACTTGGGGTACTCAGGTGCCCCACAATATCCATAGCTGCCCTCCGAAACAACTCCTCAATCATAGGCAAAGGCATCAAAAGAGCTTTAACCTTGTCCCCTGTCTTGCCTACTTTTTGGTACTGCTCACAGAACCTGCAGTACCCTGTTACATCTCTGGAAATCTACAAAAAACAACAGTTTTGCAAGTCAAACTCTATGTTCCAGTTTCCACTGTTACGATATATACATTTACACAGTTGCAATAGTTTATGTACATTTCTGTTCTCTTCCAGTAGGGTACACTGTGGACACATCTCTAAGCTGAGTACTCTACAAAATGTCTCCTCAGCACACATCTGTACAAACCATCTTATATGACATACAGTTCTAATACATTTGTAACACAAGCATAGGGATCATGTTGATATTCACAAATTGCATATGATTATTTACAAAATTCCAGCTAGCTGTGCTGGCAGTACCTCCTTTTGTCACATATTTAACTAGTTATTGAAAAAGAGGTTGGAGAAGAGGAAAGAGGCTGAAGTGGTTCAACAGGGAGGATAAGAAAGGTGTCTATGCAAAGAAAGGTGCAGTTCAATATTTAAGGAAGAGGGAGAATTGATATTCAAGCAGGAGCAAGAGAAAGTCAGAACATGTGTTACAATAGTGGTATGAAAAACAAAAGTGACTGGAGAAAGATCTATTAGAAGGAATAAAGAGGTGGAAGAAGTGATTTAGTACATAAACAAGAAGAAGAAGATAGCTCAGTACAGAACTGCATGGAATCATCATGGAGGGGAAGCCGTATAATAATGGAAAAGGTAAAAAATTACCCACAATCCATCACTTTCATCCTCAAGCAAGGAACAATATCAGACTGTGGTGTGGGAGTTGGATGATGGAAAATATTTGTCAGACAGTTATATTCCAAGAGAATTTGTGGAACAGAAATGTACAGTTAAAGGAAGACCAGATGTGAGTTTCTGATGGTATATGCCAGGTGTATTTATAGATTCTTGCTAAAACACTTCAACTGGTCAAGGCATAATTCTGAAAATTTAAAAGGAGGCACTGGAGGTGACACTCCATAATAGAAGCCACTGGAAAGTTATAGCTCCATAAACCTGCTTTTTTAACAGAAGTGATAGACAACATGTTGAGGCAAAGCTTGTTGATTCCTGGAGATAACACACTACAATTACTTTTTATGAGTGGGTTGCATTAAAACTTGGCAAATGTAATTAAACCAGTCTTCCATACCTTGACCTCACTAAAGCCATTGACTCAGTCATAGGAAGATGATGGGTAAAATAAAGGGACTTATAAAGGAGCCAAGTTGACTAAAAGGTAAAAGAGTGGCTGGGTTTCAGATTATCTACTGAAACTGAAGAGCTTAAATGGGTTCCACAGGGCTTATCAGTAGAATTGCTTCTCTTTAGACTCATTGTATCATACAATGCATTGCAAACAAGATCATCCTATTTATGGGTGACACAATGTTATAAGAGTACAGGACTGGTGTAGCACAACTTGAAACAGACCCAAGGAGACTGTTATAGTGGACTGAGAAGTGGCATTTAAAGTTTAATGTGGGGAATTCTAAGGAATTTTACCTGCAATCTAATAATCCCAAAGTGGAATACCAACTGGGAAAAATGACACTAAGAAGCACAGATTAAGTAAAAGGCTTTGATGTCATAGTCATAGCAGAAATGAGCCAGCATGTACAACTGAGAATGCTGTAACCAAGGCTAATAAAAGCCTTAACTTTATCTTCCGAGGAAGACACACCAGAAACAGATGGTAAATTGCCCATTTCTATATACCCTGTAAGATCCCAGCAGAAGTGCTTTGTTTAGTTCTGGGTTCCAGTACAGGGAGACTGATTAAAACCTAGCTAAGAAGTTACAAAAAAAATGGTTATCAGAATAATGAAAGGAATGGTATAAAAGGGGTTGAAAAGAGGTTACAACATCTAAATTTACTGGCACTTCATGACCAGCATGAAAGGGCAGACAATATATTTATGGGACAGTGTGATGGCTCACAGCTCAACAGAATGGAGAAAACTGGCATGACAGGCTATGCCTGTCAGTATAATGATGCAACGTTCGGCATATACATTAAAAAGTACTTTTTCATAGAAAGAGTAGTGGATGAATGGAATGAGTTACCTGATAGGGTGGTAATCCATGTCTCCACATAATCCTTAAAGAAATGTAAGATCAGTCTTACAGGCATATAGACCTATGCCCCAGGTGACCTGAGTTTGGTTTAGCAGCTTAGACACTAGAGAAGCTAGCATAAAGAGTCACGAGTGGAGCAGCTAATGTTAGCCCACTCACCTTGGAGGAAAGGGTTACAGCTGATCCATAGGGAAGAGCATAACAACTACACTTACTTAAACAGTGTGCACTGCTGAAAATTGGAGGCAGCATGCATGGAAGAACACATGCATCCCAAAATGTAAGTATCAAAGCGGAGGTCACAGACAATAATGGGGACTTTATGACTTAAGCAGGAAAAAATCCATGATCCACTATATGGATGATGGAACCATTCCCAATGTCCCACTCTCAGCCAAAGTGACTAAATGTGTCAACACTGTGACTGGGAGATGCTTCATAGTGGGGAGTCATGATAAAAAAAAAAAAAAAAAGGGGGATCATTGATGGTATAAAAGATAGAGCACATGTCAGACAATTAAAAAGATAGTTTTGTAATCCCAAACATTTACAAAAAGAAAAAAAAAAAAAAGAAAAATAAATTAAAACACATAACCCCGCTATTAAAATATACCAACTCCGAGATCACACTGCAGCGGGGAAGGGGGAATGTTCCCATTCTGCACTGTATGGAGATCTCTGTTTAGGTATTCGAAGTTTTAGAACTTTGATCATATGGTTTCGGCCATAGGATATAAATATATATATATATATATATATATATATGTATATATATATATATATATATATATATATATATATATATATATATATATATATATATATATAAAAACAAGTGGAAAAAGATTGTAGAAACAAAACCACTAATCCAATAAAACAATCGTGTCAGCACAGAGGTTGCAAGTCCATAAAACGTTTATTGTATAAATTCCACAAGCGCTTTCACCCTAACTCAATTGTAGGACTTTTTCAAGTGTAAAAACAGTGTAACTGTTGAATCAGCCATCTTTAAATAACTTCATTTTAAAAAAGGCGCCAAAACCAGTCTGACCTAAATTTAAAGCAACCACGCACATTTTTACAACTGTCAAGTTTAAAAACACAAGCAAATTCACTTTGTTTACCAAACATTAATAAACTTGATAAAACTTTGAATCAAGGTAGTATAAAAATAACATAAAATAACAGTTCTATCTAAAAAAAAAGAAGAAAAGGATGTCAACAATTTAAAATACTTTAAAATTATGTTAAACAATACAATCAAAATGTTACTTTAATAATTGTTTCAGTGGTTGTTTTAAGCAATTATTTTGATAAATCTTCTGCTTTTTTAATCAAATAAGGCTTAATAGAAATATGCTCATTTAGTCCCGGGGGGTGTGTGGCATTCAATCTAATTTGCCAATAGGTCTCCCTACAGCATAGCCAATTCCCCCAATCTCCCCCTTTAAGGTCAATAGGTACTTGTTCAAGAATCCCAAAACGAAAGCCAGTGTGTTTAGACTCCATTTGTAAATGTTTACTTAATGCATTATTAATATTCCCTTTTTTTATGTTGCATAAATGTTCATAAATTTGTTCGTTCAACGCTCTCTCTGACTTCCCTATGTAGAAAGTGGGACAGTCTCTACACAGGGCTAAGTACACAATACCCTTAGTATGACAGTTACCCTTCTTTAAATAAATCCTACTGTTGCCATAATTTTTTAAGGTGATGGGTACTTCGTCCAAAATGTATCTACAATACCCACACCTACCACACCTACTAGTTCCCTTGTCCAAAGTAGTTGTACATCTATAATTGTTACTTTCGAACACCTTTTTCAAATTTGTTCCTGTTTTATAAACAAAGTTAGGATAATCACCTACTTTGTGTACTAAGTCCTTATTGTGCTTTAACATCTTCCAATTTCTCTGAATGAGGTCCTTAACTTCCCTTGTAATGTTACTGTGTTGAAGAACCATATCTCTTTTAAAAGCTTGCTCACTATCCACTTCATGACCTTTTACAGTTTCCAATGGTTTCCCCAAAATAGGAGAATATCTAGTTGCACGACCATTTATAATTTTTTCCGACACTTCCTTTATTAACCTATCAGGGTAACGCCTTGAACTAAACAAATCAGAAATAAAATCAATTTCCACTAAAAAATCATCCCACTCTAATGTCATCCTGGCCGCTCTGACCATTTGGCCCTTGACTATACTCCTTTTATGTTTCCAGGGGTGGTCACTGTTGTAGGGGAGATAGGAATTACTGAAAGTATTTTTCCTATAAATTCTCGATTTTAGTCCCCCATTAGTTTTATCTAACCTCACATCTAAATAATCAATTCCACCCTGGTCAAAATTAAATGTAAATTTTAAGAATCCAGTGGTGGAATTTAAAAATTCAACAAACTCCACAATAGTGTTCGCTGGTCCTTCCCAAATAATAAACAAATCGTCTAAGAAGCGTCGGTATAATTTGATGTTATTGTTGTAAAAATCTGAAAGAAACAAATGCTGCAACTCCCATTGTAAAAGGACAAGGTTAGCATAGTTGGGGGCACAAGCTGCCCCCATAGCTACGCCTCTAACCTGCTTGAAAGTTCCCCCTCAAAATACACAAAATTGTTTTCCAACACAATTCTCATTAGTTCTATCAACAGGTCAGTATCAAAGCTCAAGGTAGGCCAAAAGTAATCTAAACACTCATCAGTTGGAATACAGGTGAATAGGTCAACCACATCAGTGGTTAAAAAGTACACGTCACCTTCATAAGACTGCAGTGTCAAACCACGTAAAAAATCCCAAGAATCCTTCAGCATATGCTCATACTGATCAGGGATGTGTTTAAGTGTATGGTCCAAAAAAGATGCAATAGCATATGTTTTAGACCCCTTCCCTGACACAGTTGGCCTATATGGAGGGTCAGTTGTACTTTTATGGATCTTTGGAATTCCAAAGAAAATCGCTAGTCTTGGTTTCTTAATGGTCAACATAATACCAATCTTTTCATCCAGTCTACCTTCCATGATAAATTCTTCTATGACTAAATCTATTTTCATGTAAGAGATGTTGATCTCATTCATAGAAACTGGAATGTAGACATCAACGTCCCCCAGGATGTTCAACATTTTACTAGAGTAATCAAAAGTGTTAACCAAGATCATACCGTCCCCCCTTATCGGGTTTCATAATTTGAATCCCCCTGTCATTGAGTAAGTCCTCCAAGATGTGTTTTTCCTTTGTAGTCAAATTAGCCTTAAACAAAAACTTTTTCTTAATTTTTTTATCTACACTCAGTTCATATAAATCTGATGCACATGTCTCTTCAAACACCTGTAAAGCTGGATGGAGAGGAAGGTTGAATGTACTAGCCTTTCTAAAGCTAGTTGTGTCATAGCCATTAGTCTACACAAACATTAATGCAAAATTTCATTTTCTAGTGTACAGTTTTAACTCTATGAGAGTATCACAAACATCAAACCTAACTGTTGGAACAAATTTAAAACCTTTTTCAAAAAGGTGAAAATGTTCTTCATTAATCTCAATCCCAATTAGGTTAACATTTTTAAAACCATTGTAGGAATAAGTCACTTTATCAGAATCAATAACTATTTCCCTATTTACTTTATTGTCCAAGTTAATCATTACACTTTTCCTTTCTTTTTTGTTTTCACTTGGTTCCTTCCTCTTCCCTTTCCCCCAGAAAAATCCTGTTCATTCAACTCTTTTTCTTCCCCTCCCTCAGCCATGTCGGTAGTGACTACCACATCTTTGTCAGCATCCACAATGGTGGGGTTAGGTGTGGAAATATTAATCACTGGGTTGGATTGTGGTTGGATTGTGGTGCAAAACATCCACAGTAATTTGTCTATTATTGACAAATTTTTCACCTATTTTAGATTGTTCAACTGTTTTACATTTGGTCAAGTCCCTTACAACTGTAGGATCAGATTGTTTGTATGAACTGTTCCTATAAATTCTCCCTTTGAACACATAAGCCCTATTTTCACTGTATTGTTTCAAGTCCCTTTCTAATTTTCTTTTTTTTCTGTCATATATTTCTTCACATTTTCTTTCAATCGTATAAAAACTGTTATCATAACTTTCTTTGTTAAATTCAAATAACAAATCCTTTCTAATGGCTTCAACCAATTTCTCTGCATCCTTTAACATCATATCCACCTTCATTTTATCAAATTTTACCATCAGCTTTAAAATTTTAAAACCACATTCATCGAACACACTATTAAATTCATTAAGCATGTCCAAATCATAAGTAAAACCCTCAGGGTATTTACAAACACGTAACCCTTGTGGGACAACTTTTTTTGTTAAACATTCTTCTAAATATGCAGTGTCAATGTTGACACATTTTATTTTATACAATTTGTTTTCCAAATCCCTAATTCCATCTTTTAAAGAAGACGCTGTAAAAGAACGACCTGCCCCTTTAGACTTATTTTGGTGGCAGGAATAATTAAAAAAGTCTACTTTACTTTGTACATAATCAAACCATTCTCTAACATTATGAAAACGCCCTTATTCATTGTTAATAACTTTGTCAATCTGAGTTACAGTACCTTGGTGTACACGTACACCTTGTTGAACATTTTCAATATCCAAAATACTAGTAAGTCCACTGGTAACAACAGTAGACTCTCCCCTCCTATGGTCGTCGCCCAATGTTTGTTCAATCCTTTTGGAAGAACAGTTGGTTCCACATCCCTTATGTGGAACTGAAGTAAACTCACGAAGTGTCCAACCTGTTCCCCCAATTCACAGGCGTTCACCTGAATGAGAACTTGTCTGTCTACCTCCTTCTGAACCTGCGCACACGAAATAGAAATTTTTTAAAATGAAGTTATTTAAAGATGGCTGATTCAATAGTTACACTGTTTCTACACTTGAAAACGCCCTACAATTGAGTTAGGGTGAAAGCGCTTGTAGAATTTATACAATATATGTATATATATATATATATATATATATATATATATATATAGAAATATATATATATATATATATATATACATATATATATAGATATATATATACATATATATATATATATATATATATATATATATATATATATAGAATGTGTGTGTGTATATGTGCATTTATATGTGTATGTGTCTGTGTTTGTGTCTATATGTATGCATATCTTTGTATATATTTATGTGTGTGTATGTTTGTGTGTATTCATATGTGTGTATGTATATTTGTATTAGTGTGAGTGTATATGTATGTGAGTATGTGTCTGTGTGTGTATTTGTAGGGGGTGTGGTATGTTAATGCTTATGTTATTAACAGCCTCTACACATAAGTAACAGAGGACAGACCATACCTCTCAGCTGTCCAGATTTTCGCAGAATGTCCAGATTTCTGCACATATTTTTGGTCTGTTCCTCATAAAATGTGTGAATTTCTGGATTTTGCTGCAAATCTGAGAGGATTGAATTCACTTTCAGTTTCAGACTTCATATACTTCAGAAAATGCATGATAACACCAGATCTTTTATTCTATTAACTTCCTATGTTTATAATAGCAATGCTTAAAATGTGTCCCTGCCCCCCCTCCAATATATTTGGCTTTGTCAAGATGTTTGTGCGAAGAGGTTTAGCACTATGGGCCAGGCTTTTATCAATTTCCCATCAGATTGTCAAGGTTTTGGTTGAACATAGTTGTGGAGCATATTCCATAGTGTGGGAATCCTTTGGGACACATATCTCTCTATCCAGTATGTTCTGTTTATTTCAGAAGTTCAGATCCCTGGATCAAGTGTTTCTGGTACTTTTTTTTGCACATGTGCAACAGATCCATCAAGGCTTAGTAAAACACTGGGCTTGTCTGGGATATGAACCTAGCACCTCTCACACCCAAAGTGAGAATCCTACCTCTAAGCTGACAATCCATGGACCTATTTAACAAGGATACAGGGAATCACCAAACTCTAGATCCCATGCAATTTGGTTTTGTGAAAGGTAGATCATGCATGCTCAACCTGGTTGACTTCTTTGAGTCAGTCACCAGAGCTGTGGATGAAGGTAAGGCAGTTCATACAGCCTACCTCGATCTGGCCAAGGCCTTTGATTCCATTTCTCACTCAGGAATTATTGATAAACTCACCAAACTAGGCATACACCCCTATATTATTAGGTGGGTTGAAAATTGGCTCACAAATAGAACCGACAGTGTGAAAATATCAGACTGCAAGTCAGACTACCAACCAGTCATGAGTGGAGTCCCACAGGGATCGATCCTGGGTCCTCTCCTGTTTGACATCTACTTCTCAGAAGTCCAGGCCAACATGGAGGGACTCTGGCTGACAAAGTTCACAGACAACTGTAAGCTGGGAGCCATTATTAACTCCCCAAGTGATGCAGACATCCTACAGAAAGGCCTCACTGAGACCAATGACTGGTGTCGAAACCATGGCCTTAAGCTTAATGCTAAAAAATGTGCTTTTGGGAAAAACTCAGTTCCCACTAATTACCACATCAATGGGAGCCCACTGAACACTGAAGGTGTTATAAGAGATCTGGGGACATGGGTTGACAGCAACCTCTCCTTTGACCCCCACATTGCCACTGTGATCAGAAAGTCCTTCTATGTGGCACATCTCATTACCTAGGGTTTTGCATCCAGGAAGAAAGAGGTCATCATTTCTCTCTACTCTTCCCTCATTAGACTAATCATAGAGTATAATGCTCCATTTGGCATGTACCTCACTAGACACCTGCAATAGCTGAAGAAGCCACAAAAGTATCTCATGAAGAGGATCCTAGGCCTTAAAAACATATCCTACATTGACAGACTCAAAAAACTCCAGCTATTCTCTGTCTCATATCGTCTACTAAAAGGTGATCTCTGCTTGACTTACAAAGCCATGTCTGACCCAGCTCTGCTAGAAATGCTACATCTAAAGAAATCCCAATCCCTCCGCACCACACACACACTCCAGAATCCTCAACCTCATTACCACAATCAACAGAACATGCTGGAGGGACAGGTTCATAACTCAGAGGCTTCCCATGCTCTGGAATTGACTTCTCATACATGTCAAGCAGAGCACCTCACTGGCCCTCTTTAAGAGAAATCTTGATGAGTGGGTGGGAAATAGAAAGTTCACCCCGGGGATCACTCCAATGGCTCTAATTGATAGAGGTACTGGAAACTAATGTCAGGCAGCACAATGCCAGGGCACTTCTATGGGCTAGGCTTGTAAAGGCTCCAGGGTCATTAGCCTAGTACACACCTATGAACCTATATTAGCTATAAAAATCAGAAGACTAGATTGAAAAGATGTATTTTTCGGCCATCACAACAATGGAATGGAGTAGAATATAATGAAATGGAATCCACAGCTATCAACCTGAGAAAAGATGGTTTCTTAACAATGCATCACTGGTGAGAATTTAGTTCTGTCCTCTAAAATGTCTTATGCTTAGTATTTTGGCATGTGGCAAAAATGGGCACAACACAGTTGATGCAAAATCAGAGACATTTGCAATAAAACTGTTTTGGCACTGTTGCAAAATAGTGTAAAACTTAATCTATTAAATTCAATGAAAGATGTGGTAAAAGTAAAACAAAAAGAACATGCACAACTCAAAAAGAAGCAGCAAGCAACAACAAAAAGAAGGACCATGGCTAATTATCTCCACTGACTTAAAGGTAAATGTACCAAGCAGTATTAAGAAAATACATACCAACATGACTCACCAGCAGGTTAGCAAGCTGTTATTCTGTCTAGACTGTTGGTGAGGACTCATCTGGAATAGTGTGAATGGTTCTGCAGCTTATCCTTTACAGCATATTCACAACACAGAGGTTCCTGAAAAGAGGACAAGAAAGGGGGACACAACAGGCACTCGAGTCCCAGGTGTTGGAAAATCAGCGTCTTGAATGAAGGGACTCGAACACCTTGTAGCCCCAGGAGGTTGTTACTCTCACTCAAACTCAAATATGAGCTCAGGCAAGCAATTGTGGCAAGAGAACAGGAGGAAAATTTTAGGTTTAGGGAGTTGGATGGGGAGGTTAGGGCTAGGGAGCGGGATGGGAGTTTTAGTTTTAGGGTAATGAGTGGTAAGGGAGTTTCAAGTTTAGGGAGTGGGAGAGGAGTTTTGTGGTTGGGGGTGATCAGTGAGTTTGAGTTTACGGAGGGTGTAGTTTTAGGTTTATGGAGCAATCAGAGACATTGGGGTTAGGAAGAGGGAGTGGCGGTTTAGGGTAAGGGAGTGATGACTCTGTTTGGGAACAGGGTGGGGGTTCTAGGGTTAGTATTAAGGTTCTGGTGGGGCTGTACAGTTTTATAGGCTCAGGTGTTGGGTGGTTCAGTACAAATGGTTGTTCTGGCTAGTGAGAATTCGAACACTCTTTTTCGATCAGCAAGCAATTTTATGGTGAGCTACTGGCATGCGAACGCGTAACAGACCCAAACAAAAACTGCTCAAAGTCAGTATTAGATTAAAAAAAGTGTGAACTTAATATGTGTACTCATGAAAAAGAAAGCTATGGAGCATGATGCAAAATACAGGTAACTAAAGATAATCAACACATTGCAAGAGGGTAACATATCAGAGAAAGGGAGAAATTATTTAAAGGCACATGACCTAGGTCTCTTGCAGAATAATGGCAATTGGCATGTTTGTTAACAGCAATTGTTAAATTCTATAGCATGATACTGTTTTTGCAAGGATCGTGTTGTAACGGTGAAAGTCAGGTTTTTCCACGGGGGTGTTATGAATTATAAATGTAAAGCTACACATGTAGAGTTCATGTATATTTGTTCCTTGTATTCTGGTGTATTCTACCAACTTTTGGGGGCTGCTGGTAGGATTCATTGAAACAACACTGAAGGCTAGAGATTATTAAATGAACATCCTGGTGTGCAGTAGATTTTTGGAGAAGTAATGTGGTGAAATTGACTAGGAAATTCAAGAAGAAATGAGGGAGAAATACGGTAAAGCTAAAGGGACACTGGAGGAGGAAACCGCTGTTTAAAAAGGCTCTAAAACTTTTATAATTGGTAACCAAACAGGTAAGCAAAGTCAAAACCAGTCAAACGGTTCGGCACTTCTGCACAAAGATTTTGTATACTATTCCCTGTTTTTGTCCAGTACTGATATTAGTGATGCACAGATTTGGGCTGAGGGGATCAAACCCATATATTTCACGTATTCATGGATGCAGCACAGTAGGAGAAATGATATGTCGACTTATTTGTCTATATCTAAATCTTTCGCTACATGCTTGCGTGTGTGCGTGAGATATAAATATCTGTCATAGTAGCTTAAAGAGCTACAACAGTATTTTTGTCTTTGATCTCCAGTACATAACTCAAACGTCAAATTTTCATGTTCAACAAAACTATTCACTTCTGCACTCAAATATAGACATGCATACTACTGACAAGTGGTAAATACTTTGTGAGTAATAAATACAAATGTATGATACACAAACATTTTGTGAAAGATTATTTTGGAAAATATTACTGTTTTGCTAGAAAATATGTTATTAAAAACTCAAATCAACAACCAATTTTATAGGCTGAAAATGCATGCTAACCATTTACTAGATTAGCATAGAAATGCAAAGAATGCGTTAGCGGAGTAAGGCAAATAATGTAAAAATATTTTTTGCCGGTTGTACTTAATTGCAAAAAAAGATAAAAAAAATCCGGGCAGTTTAAATTCCAGAATGGACAAAATTAAACTGACCTAAAAATCCGTCAAAATTTAAATTCCAGAATGGTCATACTCAATGCTTACGAACGCTCGCCGCAGATCCCCACATTAATACATTTCTGATACGCGTAAACTAAACTTAAAAAAAAAACAGTTTAATCCAAAATAAAGCTTTGGAATTGTAATCACTGATGTACTGAGCTTAAGTCAATCAGGGACAAATCTCAACAGAATCAGGAACATTCAGGGACACTTTTAAAACATTAGTACTATTAACACGAGATATTAACAAAATAAAATGTGAATTAATATACTTTTATAATTAAAAGAAATATATCACTAATTATTGTCATTGATTATTAAGATTAATTCATCACCTCTTGTACAAAAGACATCAGTTTTAGGGAGATTAAGCGAGGCAGAGCTAAAAGTTGAATCAAAATCAGGGACGTCCCTGAAAATCTGGACAGTTAAGAGGATGTTTAATTCACTGTATGGAAGAGAGGTAACTGCCTAAAATAACAGATGATTACGCTTTGTTGGTGTATGTTTTCCGGGCACCAATAAACAACTTGAATTGCTCTAACAAAATGTCATTGAATGATTAATCAGCTTTTTTCAAATGCAGCCCCAGAAATATGCTAGTGTGTGTGTGTGTGTGTGTGTGTGTGTGTGTGTGTGTGTGTGTGTGTGTGTATATATATATATATATATATATATGTATGTATATATATATATATATATATATATATATATATATATATATATATATATACACATACGTGTGTGTGCGCGTGTGCATGTGTAGACAGAGATGTATAGGTGTATGTGTGTATGTCTGCAATACATACCTTATTTAAATAAACTAAGAGTGTATACAGTGATTCCCTGCTATCACTAGCTTTATGTGAACTAGTATATGAAGACTTTCTGTTGTGAAGTATGCAAATGTGCTCCTATTGCTGACCCTCTGCTATGATTTTCTAGAGAAGGTGGTGTGTGTGTGTGTGTGTGTGTGTGTGTGTGTGTGTGTGTGTGTGTGTGTGTGTGTCTGACTTCTGAGTAGTGTGAATGCCTGAGTATTCTGGAAGAGGTTAGAAGTTTGTTTCTGAAAAGTCTGTTGCATCCGGGCTAAGTGTAAACAGTATTACTGTAATTAAATTTTGAAAGGTTATTTATAGTTTGTTTACATAATCGACTTTTTTTTGTAGCTTTTGTGACTAAAGTTTCCGCAACATCTGTACAATATGAACTAATACCCACAAGTAATACAGCTAGCCTGAAACATTGTCTAATTGCTTTATAAGCTGATCTGCCCGACGATCTTTCTATCCACTAGCTGCTAGATGAAGTGTGCATTAACATTTTCTTTTCCTAATGCACAAATATGAAATTATTTTCACCAATACCAGTTCTCACTGCCAGTGTTAGTGTGTCTTTTTACACCCACTAATAATCCTGGCAACAAAGAGGTTAGTTAAATAAGTACCTCCAACCCAGTGATACTTTTGGGATACCTTACTGCCAAAAACTGCATTTGTTTTGTTTCTTAGCGCTGCATTAAATGTGGATCTTTTGACTTGCAAGACTGTCTTCATGTTCAGGATATAGCAGTACATTTTCTGTAAAGCACTACAAGCTGTAAGAAACTTTATTGCCATATTTAAAAAAACATAACTACATTATTGATAGTTCCATTGCTGTACTGCATTAGTGCCTGCCTACAAACTTGTGATTTTTGAGCAGCTTACTTATAAAGAAGCGGAAAATGAAGATGTTTTTGCTTGCATCAACATTCACTTATATTTAATCTTTTTTTAATGATTTTTAACACAAAAACAGCAGTTCAATACATACTGCTTTGTTGTATTATGTCCAATTTCAACCATGTATTTTCAGTCATTCCCAACTCTTTCGGGCACATTATTATTATTATCATGCTTAATATTATTATTATTATTGCGTCTTTTTCAGGCTGCAGTGAAATTTCGGATTACTTTAACTCCTCCTTTACTCGTGCTCATTCATATAAACATATATATATATATATATATATATATATATATATATATATATATATATATATATATATTAAACACTTCCTTCCACAACTTTTGCAACTACAATGTCAGACAATTTTTATGGCACTTTTAAAATTCAACAGAAATCATGAGCTTCTATAGGTGCGCATACTTGTGCAATTTATACAGAATATAACGTGTGTGTGTGTGTGTGTGTGTGTGTGTGTGTGTGTGTGTGTGTGTGTGTGTGTTTCTGTGTTTGATTACAGTATGTTCTCTTAAAAAAATCCGTTGCTTTCATTTACTTCCTAAAGATCGCTTGGAGTTTTGGTTTCAAAAGTCTTGATTTCTAAAACCTCTGTTGATAAAGACTGTGACGAATGTTGTGTGTAAACTTGAAGACCCCTTTAAAAGAAAGTGTCAATACAACTTTCGCTCTAGTGCAAACAGTCTAAAAGGCGGGGAGATTGAATAAAATTTAAATTCCAAAAGAGTTTCAGTGTTTGGTTTCCAAGTCCCCCAGTCAGCAATGTGTTTGTGAAAATTCAGCCTTTTTGTCTGCCTAGAAAAAGAGGACTAAATCTACATCGGTGGCCCAGTCTCGGTTTTCCATTCTTTGCATTTTCTATTCAAGTGAATGACTGAATGAAGTGGCCAGGGACCCTTTATTTGATCTACTCAATTGCATAAAGTGACAGAATTCTAATATATTTGTTTAATGCTCTTCAATGTTTTTCCCCTTTTTTCTGGCTTGGAAAAGCAGTTCATCTGAGAACCCCCCCCCCCCCCCCCCATACGCACTTATTCTAGTGCAGAGAATATATTTTATAACTTGGGGGCAGAATCTGAAGTGATCTCGAGAGAAGCTGGGAATCTCCAAAACTGTGTAAAAAGAAACAGATGTGAAGTAATTGTAAATTCCAGAAGAAGGGTCTGCCGGCTATTGTCAACTCTCTGCAGGCGGTACAAAGCCTCTCTTTTGCAGGCAGTAATTGAAACATATTAATTAGATAATTTGTTGTTAGTTTAAAGGAACAAATTCAGTCCTCCCACATTGCTTTCCCACATTAGCCCATGTTGGAATATAGATAATTTACACAATATAACAATAACAAAACCAAATGAAATGTGCTATCTCTGTTTTCACGGAGTGACGCTTTCACTTGCAGATATTGCTAAATGGAAAATGTGAGAATAGAAATAAAAGAATTCAAGCTCACGGTTACTTAAAAAGAGGATGTTTTTATCATGCAATATTAGGGTGTGGATTAAATTTTACAGCACCTGATTTAAAAAATGCCACATACTGTGGTAGAATAAATTAATGTAACTCTTAAAAACTAATGCACATCTTATAACCTTTACTTAAATCTAAAAAAAGCGGTACATATTTACAGTTAAATAAATTCTTACTGTAACGTTTTAAAACAGCACAAAGTAGAAAGTTATAAAATGTTTATTTTCAAAATAATGTGGGTATACCTGCATATCTATAAATTGTACAAAGCTGTTTATGTGTGTGAAACGTTGTATGTGTCTTAGGCCAATATGTGTACATTGTCAAGAGCACAAGCTAAAACACGTCCACTTTCAATTCCCTGGAATTAGGAGACAGTCCTAGGATTTAAACTCGACCTAAAGCAACGTTTCAAAGAATAAGCAAAACTCAGACTGAGACGAACTAACTTAAATCAGTGCAATAAGGTGTGCGTGTGACTGGGGTTCCCCGTACCAAACTGTTTGTTACTTTTTTTCTGTCTTTGCCCTAGAGTTCCTTGCCTATTGTATATAGTCTCTCAATTCTTTGTACATTAATACTTTATTGCTGCATTTTTTTCTAACAGGTGAATTGCATTTGTTTATTTTTAAAGACTCATTAAAATGTGCTGATAATAAAAAACAAAGCACCGGTTCTTCAGTAAGACATTGGCAGCTTACCAATCTTCGGGTTTGTATAGTTCGAGACATAACAAATCGCACTCAGAGAATGACTTGAGTTAATTAATATCCGCTATCTTAGAACTAAGCCTAATAACAGTTGCCTAACGTGTGTGCGTGCGTGTGTGCGCGCATCTTAGCTTTTACACGCGAAAGCTTGACTGCATTACTAATGAGGTCGCTTTTCAGAAAGGCATCTACAAACATGTATAATAAACTGAAAAACTGTTCACTTTGAAATTACTGTTCATTTGCAAGACTACACTTGTACTTTTTTAAAGAGCATTCTAATAGTATCTTGCTGTCAGGACAATGTTGCCAACAGTATAATCCAAACTGTCAACACAAGATGGAATAGACTTCCTCTCCTCGTCAAGCTGAATACCTAATTAACCCTTTGTAAGCGCAACCTGGGTAACTGGATGGGAAACAGATAATACACCCCTGGGATTCCACCTGTGCCCCTGCTGGACAGTGGCATAGAGTGCTGACTTGTTGGAACATGGGCTGATTTCTTGGCTGGGCTTGTAAGGGCCTCTGGGCCAATAACCTAGTAACTTCCTATGATTCTATGATAAACTAAAAAAATATACAAAATATTTCATTTGCATGTGTATTTTTTATATATTAATGAAGTAATGTAATAAGTAGTATGGGTATTCATAGAGTGAATTAATTCTGCATTTTAACTTGTTTATGATTGTTTATAGGATAAGTTCCGCATTCCAACAAATTTGTGCCATTTCTCAAGCGAGTATTCATATTACATGAGTTACCACAGATGTCCTCAAAATGGTGATCCTTAAAAAATCAGATGAAAATAGTGCTAACTTACGGAAACCCATATGGTAAATAAGTATATATATATTATCCATAACATTTATGCTATTCAGAGTCCCATTTATATCATGCCGCGATTATGTGTGTGTAGGTGAGTGGGTGTGCGTGTGTGTGTGTAAAATTATTTCTCTTTTGACTTTTTATACACTTCATGGGTTGGCAAGTTGTGCGTACTGTTATATGAGGTATCATTAAGGTATCGTTACAAGTTCATACTTTTCACCTGAAGTTTGCCACACTGCTTAGTATGGGACATTTTGGAACATGCTGCGCATTTCCTTTAAAATGATGAAGCACATATTAGTACAAAGTGTTCCGAAAGGAAAAAAAATATTATGCTGAGTTATTCGGACAGCACTATTACTAGTTTCCTCGTAGGCTTACCACCTGCCCCTCTTTCTGCAGGACTGTCATTATTTGGGCAGTTATGTCCGAAAATCAAAAAATGACCTGCGATTTTAGGACAAACTGTAGTTTGTATCTTTGCACTAAGTGTTGCACAACACAGTAGTTTTATATCTGACACATTTAATATCATACAAAACAACATAAATAACCAGATTTATACAACAGCAAGCATTTATTTTGGTGATCAATATGAAACCCAGTCAGTTACATTGATTGTGGGTACGACTGGTCCTGCAAAAGTTCAGATTCCTGTAAAAAAGTGCCCTACTTTGGGTATATGAAAAGGAGGACACCCTAATTTCCTGTAGACTATACTCATGTACGTGGAAACAAATACAGTGTAACAACAAATCAGAAGAAAAATGTAATAGTCATTCAACGTGCATAAAGTATTGTACTTGTTTAAAATATCACAGACTAAGAACAGAGTAATAGAACTGTGCGCATTTTAATGAGAAAATATTCTGGGACACCGTATTCATAAATTAACATTGACAAGGCTTCCCCACTTTGTAAAGCAGGCATGCTGGCAACAAGAACGTACACAATATTTCAACTATCATGCTAAATGCTGTACAGAAGATTCAGTGTTACTTTTTACAGGTAAGATTATACCACAGCTTAATGGAAAACTGCCGACAGGAAAAGAGCAGCAGTTTGGACACGTCTGTTACTAAAAGCCAACTTATGAGCTGAAAAAAAATACTTGAGAGGGAGACAAGTGATATAGAAAATGTGCGTGTGTTACAGCGGGTACTTAACTAGCGCCTACGTTGCTGACCTTACTGTAGTGGCAACAATTAAGTGTCCTAGGAGCGTATCCTTCTGTGCGCAGACATTTGACATTTTCTTTGCGATGCACAACTACCAACTTAAACATTGCTGTCCAATAAACGTTTCGTTGCCTTTTGGCATCCTGATTTGATACTTGCACATCTAATAACCAAGTACTCGGCTTGTTGTTGAAGTATATGTTATAATTTCGTTTTGTGGAAAAATGCCGAAAATCAAGTGCACATTCATCTTTTGAAGCAGGTACATCATACGTCAACGCCATCTGAACGGATTTACATACATTACAACCAATAAAGGACAAACTTATTAATGCCTCCACAAACATATTGCGATTTGCCTTAAAAACAGCACAGTGAGTCTAATCAAAGTTACTGTGCCTATAATAAACCAAGGGTTGAGACAATTGCATTTCATATTCATTTTCAAGGGATAATATTACAGCACATTTAGCAAAAAGTGAGCTTCATTCTCTTCTTAAAAGCCCTGATATGGCTGGAATTTTAAACTAAATAGGCTGTAGACACTCTAAACATATCCAGAAGCCACACATTTGTTAATTGACCCGTATCATATAACGACCAAGACAGAGATGGCTAACTTAGTAGTACTGAGGAAATGAGTACATAAACAAATTGGGGTGAACATATATATTTTAATTGGCTATTTCTGACAACTATTTATTTTGAGACAAATTCCAAACACCAGAGAATAGTTTGCTTCTCTCCTATCCTGTTGCAGAGGCCTGTTAAGAAAAAGCAGCCCAGGTGCCCAGTTACAAACAGAAATGGAGAAAGCTTGCGGTGTTGGAAACTGTGATTGCAAGTTATAGTACACAACACAATTCAGCAAACATACAAACTGCAAATCTCTTTCACCTCAGCCTTTGTAGGAGAAGTCTTACCCAACTTTGAAAGCACTTTGGATTTACCGTAGCCTGTGTGCTGTACATTATTTAATCTACAAACTGTCAGTGCACAGCTACTGATTGCAGGCCCGTGGAGCTGGTTAATGTCTCTCGGGGAGTCGCAGGGCTGCTTTGGCTAGTCATTGTCTGTGGTGAGGTCGGGCTCAGTGAAGGGGGTGAACTTGATAATATGGTAGGGATGGGTCCGGGTAAGCCTGCTAATGCTGGCACTGTAGCTGGTGTGGGTTTGATGGGTACTGGGATTGCTGGAAGAGTCTGTCCGTGGCAAAGAGGCTTGAGAGGCACCCCATAGGCGCTGTAGTCGCTAGTAGCCATAGAGATCGGGGTGGCAGTGTCTATCACGCTGCTGCTGTACATGTGAGGCCACGCCGTGCCAAGCGAACTGCCAACTGTAGTCAACTGGTTTGGAAGTGGGTACCCTGCAGTCATGGGTGGCATTGTAGAAAAAGCAAGACCTCCTGGCATCTTATATTCTCTTGCAATTATATTCTCGATGGCGAAAGGGTGCTTGAAGCTGGATGGTTGTGAAACACCAAGATTATAACTGGACATCTGCGTGAGGTGGGTACCAGAAGCGGCTAGGGCACTCAGTCTAAGTTTGGCTTGCTGCTGAAGATACTGTGCTGCTTCTGATGGCTTAGTAGGTGCCAAATGGTCAGATTTTACCACCTTAAATCTCTTGCGACGTCTCAAGAAACTGCCATTTTCAAACATGTCTCCACAGTTGGGGTGGAGAGCCCAGAAACTGCCTTTTCCTGGTTGATCCGGCCTCCTTGGAATCTTGATGAAACAGTCATTAAAAGACAAGTTATGTCTCAAAGAGTTCTGCCACCTCTGTGTATTCTCCCGGTAGTACGGAAAGCGGTCCATTATGAACTTATAAATCTCACTTAGTGGCAACATCTTCTCAGGGGAGCTCTGGATTGCCATGGCAGTCAGTGAAATATAAGAATAAGGAGGCTTCTGGTCGCTGTAGGTGTTTCTGCCAGGGCGCGGCATCTTGGCAAATTGCTTTAGTTACCTGTAAACAGTTGAACAGAGATTAACTACTTAGGGACACAAACCACTGCTCAATATTGCAACCACAGGCTTCGCGGATTTCTTTTTCAGAGTCTTATATCACGCAGATAAACTTTTAAAGTGCGCACTTTTAGAGGGCTGGAATATGCAGGTAAAATGAATAAACCTTTTAAGCTTTGGCTCCGTATATCGGTCAGTGTTCATACTTCATACCTGATCAGCTCCTTTAAATTGATACTTAATAACAGAGAGGCAATTTAAAAAGCAATTTCCCACCTCAGACTTCGTAGAAGTTGTCTGTCTGTGTTCACTGTCAAAGTGGTTATGAAATTCGTTATCTATAAATAAAAAAAATGTGAAAATAGTGGGCAATAGTTTATTGTTCTGAGGTAGCTGTCCGCAGTGTTCAGAGCGACGAGATTTTCTTCCAAGTGCTCATCATGTGTCTCTAGCAAAATGTGGAATGCCTTCTTTTCCCACCAGCAGCTGAATGGGAGGGGGAGTGTCTACAGCTCGCCCACCGTCTCTGTCTTTCTCTCTGTATTCGCCTTTCTCTCTCTTACCCCTTCTGGATTCGAAGAGCTAAATAGCTGCCTCCTCCATTGCTGCCTCCCGAATCGTCTGATACTTGTATGAGGTGACAGGAGGAAAAAAGGCCCCTGTAGTGGAGCTCCATTAATGACCCACTTCTTTAGTATCACATGACAATCGACTTGGGAGTCGAAACGATGTGTGTGTGTGTGTGTTGGGGGATTATAATTTGGTTTCATTTGCACCTATTTAAAAGGATTCCTTTGGCCAATAGGAATCATTTCCTTACAGACTGGAGTGGGGGGCGAAAAGGCCCAAGCAGCGGAATTTGCTGTGAGATGGCATGGTAGGAATCATGGTTTTGTGTGTGTGTGTATGTGTGTGTGTGTGTGTGTGTGTGTGTGTGTGTTCCGCCCACTTACAACTAACCAGCAGTTACTGAGGAATACAGACAGGCAGGGACAGATCTGGGAATTTAAATGAACAAATGAAGTTATGGACTGAAAGAATGTAGAACAAGGAAAGCGGTGGGCGGCAAGTATTCCTTGTTTATTTGGTGTAATGTTCAAGAGCGCTGGCAGTCCCCAGTTTAAATGTCCTGCTTTGCTTTCCCTCTGGGGTTATGACCGCATCACTGTGGTTAATTTTAAATGTCCAAGCTGCAACATAAGTAGCCATGCACTTGCTTTCATATAAAGGATTGTGGCTGGCTTGCTGTGCTGCAACACCTATGCTAACTGCAGCATCCTTTATAATTGATTTTAATAACAGATTATAACAATGATGTGCCTACGCACAGATTACCTGTAGTGGCAAAAAGGCCTGGTCAGAGTCAAAGCACACCATAAACAAAACTGTTCATCTGTATATATCCTCCGGACTTTGCAATATGAAAGTTGTCATTTGTTTGTGCGTTAAAGTTCAGCAAACATGAAGACACAGAGTACTTACTTTTTTCTTTTTCTTTTCTTCTCCAAACAAATAATGCATGTTCTCAATGAAAGCAGAATGGAGAGCAATACATGTACCACAAACTGCAGGATGAACTCGTATTTTGTAGCTGCTGCATAACTTAATTTATTCCATTTCGCGTTATGCTAATTCGCTTTGTTACTTGAACGGAACACGAAACATGAATTTTGGAAGTGTGTTGTAGGTCTATCCTGTGACATATGGGGGGTAGAGAATACAAAGGTTAGCAAATGTTTTCCGAAATGGTCAGTAACTCACTAAACCATGACTTAAACACGATTAATTTACTGGATTAAACAATTTCATTAATATTAAAATGACTCATGGGTCAGAGCAGTCTTACTTAGAATGCAAAAGCACGTTTCTCAATATATACTGAAGTACTTGAAAACCCAAAGCGGATGACTCTTCCCATGGAAGAAAAAAACGGTGTGTGCGTGTGTGTTTGCAAGAATATAGGTGATTTCTTACATTTGAAATGTTATTTCTGACTGCACACGTCTCGTATACAATTTTTTTCACTCTAACCTTTTATACAAACATTATTGCAACATTATCATATTGCTCTCTCTCTCACACACACACACACACACACATTTTCGCAGCCCATAAGCCCATATTTCGGGGTATTGCTGTTCATACTGAATACAACGCATGTTGACCTAAAGACTAATAATTTTGTTAGTGAGGAGATTTAAACACCAGCAAAAGTCAAACATCTGGCTTTGCATGACTGCAAAGTGAAAAACTTCTTAAGAATCAAGAAGTCCGATATATCCTTAAGTACAGGTTAAAATTAATTTAGGTGACGACCCCACATAAATAAGCCGACACAGGATACAACTTTTACATTCCATATAGAGAGTTATATCATATAAGAATATGACACACTTTAAATAAATAGATGCAATACATACGTGCATACATAATAAATAAATAAATACATACACATAGGGTTTAAATAAATCATCGTGGACTTTACAAGATATACATAACCAATAAAGCAATCTGACTGTATACATATCTTTCAATCTATCTATCCATCTATCTTCCTATATGCAAACACACACACACACACACACACACACACACACACACACACACACACACACACACACACCATAAAAAGATAAGTAAATATAAACCAGAACGCTACGGAAGTATTCAAAACACACACGAGCCGCCTCTTGAAGAGATGCAAATGAATTGCCTATGGAAATGTTGGGAAAACTGTATAAAAACTCGTAAGTCAATTATATTCCTGTGCAAATCAAATGGCAACACATTTTTGAAAGAGGCATTGAGTCTTAGCCTGCAGCACACCAAGATCTACCTTTCTGCTCGGAGGGGTTGCAATAGGACCTCTTCCCACAAGTGAGGACCACACACGTTAGCAGATTTGGTAATAATTTATGCTAATTTCCTCACTATAAATCCACAGTTGGCTTCACTAGCAATAAGATTCTTCAGCATAAAAGGAAAAGGGGGAATGTAGAAAACACAATATGGAATCTGTTGTGTGTATATTCGTGTATGTTGTGTGTGTTGTGGGGGGGGGGGTATGGGATAAACAGGGAGAGGTGTACTGTGTAATAAAATATATACTGAAAGGCAACAGCTAGCAGTCCTGCTAATATTTACAAAACAGGAAAAGGTGCCGAGCGGCTGTCGGCGGTTTCCTAGGTTGCAACAGCACAATACCAGGATCAAGACAGGCTTTATCCATTTGGGAAGTCAGCTCCACGCTGAGCTCCTACTTGCATTTCAGCTTATAAGCATGGGCGATTTTTATGAATTACTAAAGAATTTTTGTACTCCTATACTACTAGTAGTTGGGGGGGGGGCAGTGTGACAAGAATGATCAGCTATCTTTTTTTTCTGTTTACCAAAGGGATCTCATCTATCTATGGGAACCAGAACAAATGTACTGGAGCCTTTGTCTCATCCTAGAGATTCCATCTTTTTAACCAATATCTGCCACTTTGGTGGTGTGAAACTACTTCTCTTTCTTTAAACAAGTTATTGTCTGATGTCAACAGGCCAACTTAAACCCGATTGCAAGGCTTATCATAAGTCAGTCGGCATAATTCTGCCTCCGTAGGTCCTGCCTCCACAGGATAACAACGAAAAACAATTTTCAATACAAATATTCAGATATTTTTTGTGCGACATCTTAATTTAAACCAGAGCGTGGACACGAGACTATGTGTAATGCGTTGAAGCTTTTCTCATGTCAAAATTTCCTTCAGTCAAGCATATTAAAACTCCCAAACTGACGCAGATCAACATAAACATGTTGTTTCAGCTAACTGTGCTACACTCAAGCGACTTAATACTAACTAAATTACCTTTTTATCTACTGTAATATGCAGTCAGTTCTTCACTGTCACCGAGCTACTGTTCTTTTGCATCAAATGGCTAAACTAGCAGCTTAAATCTTACTTCTCAACCTCGTAGCGCAAGAAATCTGGTCAAAGCCTAATATAATGCAGTGACAAAAGCCCAAAATAGGGATATATTTAAAATATTGCTATTATAAACTGAGAACATTGCCAGAATAAGAGAATTTGTGTTAGCTTGTATTTTCTGAACAATCTGAGACAAAATTGTGAACATTCTGCGACAATCTGGACAATTGAGAGATATGGTTTAAATGTACTAATACGCGAATGGTCACTATCTTATCTTTCATTGCTCGATTTTCAGCTGCCTTTGTTTCTGTTAATTTTGTTCCACCTTTCACTGTGAAAGAGACTTATTCCTTGAAATATTTATTTTTTAACATGTCCTTGTTTAAAACTACAGATATATGATTCTGATCACTTGCGTCACTTGAGATGTGAAGCATAGAGTCCTCTGTTGGAATAATATATTGATATAGAAAACTTAATTTATCCAGGTGCAAGTTAAGCATTCATTAATCTGCAACAGTTTGGGAAACAGCACTGCAGACATCTGACAGAAGACAGTTGTGACTCTTTATTGACTAAGAAGTGAAATTAATTGAAGAGAACCGCTGCACTTCTGTAAATGCTTACTATTATTAGTTCTATTATTAGTAGCGGAGCAAAAACGAAAAATAAATAAATAATGACAAAAATATGTCAGTACTAACAGTAGTAGTATAGACAATAATCGCAGTATGAGCTCATTGGTGTTATTTTCTGGTATTTTATAAGGGCTATTGCCCCGACGATAAACATCTCCCATGCTCACAGAAAATGTTGTACAGACATGCGAAGAACTTAAAAATCCAATACGTACTTTATACAATTGTTTAACCGAAAGCAGAAACTCAACGACGCCAATTATGTTCGTATGCTGATTACTTACACATCTATAAATCAACGGTACCCATCATTGTCCATAGCATTTATTTGCCTTTTGACTAGCAAAATATCACAACAACATTGGTTATTACCTGAAATCTAACTTTTTTTAAAATGTTGGACATTTTCATATAAGCATGCAGTTTGCTTCTATGCTTGGCTTAAGACCACTGAGCGAGCATTGACAGTGCGAATTATTATTACTTTCACAATGTCTGTTTCCATACCATGATAGACAAGGTCATTTAATTCTCTCACTGATCTAGACATGGACAAGAAAACAAGCATAACGTCTAACGAGCATTGCAAAGTAAATATAAGATTAGTAATAAACGATTAAGCCTGCGCACTGACACAAAAGCAGTTTCATTTAGTTTCATGTGTGGGCATTTGTTTAAGAGACGAGGGCTTTAAAATAGGGCACACGGTTGGTACTGATCCTGTTCTATAAACAGACTCATACTGTATACTTGAAATACCAAACTGGCAAACCTTGCTAGCACAAATATAATTTATCCGTCTGTCTGCCCGCATGTCTGTCGGTCTATCAGTGATATTTCGCAAATTGTTGAAGCATGCAAGTGATTTCTCTCTCTCTCTCTCTCTCTCTCCCTATATATATATATATATATATATACACACACACACACACATACAGAGACAGACCCACATATCAATATCTGTTTGTGTATCTCTCTGCAGATATATAAAGGGTGTGTGTTAAACAGGTTGGGAACAGGGTGAGACCCAATGTCTCCTTATCAGTGATTATGTGGATTTCCGTTACTGTGCTGATACATAAAGCCAGTCATATAACAGAAAACAGCACACTTAAGTCATAGTAATAAACTGTGAACAGCAGTAACATTGAATGAAGACATATTCTTAAAAAAAACTTACAAAGCAATGTAAGCAATGCAGGACACACAGCAGTGAAACATTACTGAAAGTTAACAAATTAAGATATCAAGTACCCTCTTTTACTTCCTCTATGTCACATAACTCACTAACCCTAATAACTTATATAACAATTTTTACTCTTCCATCACTAATGCTATAACAACTACCCTATTAATTATCTGATGGGGATCACTTCTGTGGCTCTGCTCGACAGGGGCACAGGAACATAATTTTCTTGGGTGGCGAAAGCCAGGGTACCTTTTTGGCTAGGCTTATATAGGCCCTAGGGCCAATAGCCTAGTACCTACCTATGAACCTATGTGCAATTTGAATCTACCATCTCTCGTCCTAACAAAAATATATTTTTTCTTGTATCTATGTTTGTAAAAATATCTTAATGTGCACAACTTACAACTATGAATAAACCTAGAATGTGTTTAATATTTGATATTACTGTTATTAACTGCTGTGCTTGTTATTTGTAACTTCTGGAGCTTTTCTCACAGGGCCTCCCCTGAAAATGGGTTTCTGACCCAGTCGGACTTTACCGGCCACCAAATGTCAATAAATAAATGTAAATAAATGTAACAATATTAAAGCAGTGAAACTATATAGTAGCTTGGAATTTGGTGTGGACGGATTTATTTCTAGTAACTCACTTGTGTAGTGATTAATGATTGTTATACGTATTATTAATAATGATCAGTTTGAGAGGATCGTGGAATTGTGTCAGAATACCTAGGAAAGGAAGGACAGAAGAATGACTCAAAGTGTGTGTGTGTGTGCGCGCGCTGTTTAACGTATGATGTGGCCTGGTGAAGATGTGGAACTACCTATAAAATTATTACAAGTTATCAGTAAAAAAAAAAAAAATTTGTGTCTTATTGTCTTCTCTACTAAGTGATGTTTAGCTGGGGTATATGCTGAAGCCCGTATTTATTTATTTTGTCGAGACCAACTGCCCTATGCCATGCATTTTAATTCTTATATAACTACCCAGACTTCTTCTTTCGGCTTTTCCCAGCTAAGGGCTCGCCACAGCGGATCACCTGTCCGCTCATGATTGGCAGTGGAGTTTTTCTATGTCGAGTTGCCAGCCCGGCGCCCAACTTTCCACAGAAGGCGCGCGCGCACACACACACACACACACACACACACACACACACGCCAAGGGTCAATTTGGAGAGTGCCCAATCTACCTACAGCATGTCTTTGGAATGAAACCGGAGCACCCGGAGGGAACCCACGCGACCACATGGAGGACATGTAGACTCCCGCATAGAGGGCACCCCAGCCGAAGATCGAACCAGAGAACCTTTTGCTGTGAGACGGCAACGCTAGCCGCTGCACCACCGCGGCCGTCCCACTTATGTAACTACCCAGGCAGCCAATGAAAATTGGTACAAACTACAAAGTATATACAAGTAATATATATATATATATATATATATATATATATACATGATGATGCACACATATATATGTACATATACACACACACCTATATATGCGTGTATATATATATATATATATATATATATATATATATAAACACAGACATACGTATATTTACACTCACACGCGGGCCCACGTGTAAAATAATTTACAATCATATTTACATATGTTACCAAGCGCGGTGGTGGTGCTGCGGTAGCGTTGTCGCCTCACAGTAAGACGCCGTCGGGTTCGATTCTCAGCTAGAGCGTCTTCTGACTGGAGACATGCGTAAATGAGCATACCTTCGTTGAAGGTTGCACGTCGGGGCTAGTAACTCGGCACGTAAAAATCAACTACCAATCATTAGCGGACCGGAGTTCCGCTGTGGCGGCCCCTAACCGGGAAAAGCCGAAAGACACAAACAAATTTACATATGTTACCAAATCACGTAACACCGTAGGAATTGCAGAATGAGCACTTTTGGCTGACATCAAAGAGTGAAACAATACTAATTTCATGAACTTTAATCGTACTTTGACTTAGGAATGGGGTCCACTCCTGTCATGGTATTAGAACGCAAAAAGACTTGGGGAAATTAAAAAAGCGCACACACAGACACACATGTCTATAAATTATACTGTCACGTTTATTGATGAATATAAATGTATATCACTTGACTGGCTGGGTTATTCAAGTCAAAATAAATGTCATTCAGCAACATCTGCTGCCACGCAGGAAATTACGAATTTTCAAGTTCATCTAAAATTGTCATTGATACCGAGTAGACATCATCATTTGTGTAAGTAAGCATTAATTCAGCACAGTGTTTTACACTGTATTTACAAAGTCAGTGAGCTCCATGCTAGCTAGCAAGCACTTCTGGATTCATTCAGGAGTCTAGATGTGCAAAGTGTGCAAACGTTAACAGTACACTGGATGGCCTTACTTCTTAACGTTTCATGAACCGCATACATTACAGTGTGTGTGTGTGTGTGTGTGTGCGTGCGCGCGCGCACTGCTTTAGTGATCAGGTAAAAAGTTAATAAACTGAAAAGAACAGGTTACGGAAGGCAAAGTAATGTTGCAGTCTGACTCTGATCAAACAGTGGATGCTCCCTCATACAGATGGAACAGGACTGCACTAGTTATTTTTGGCAAAGGTACATGCCTCGCCAGAGGTAACAATGGGAGCGCATTTCATTAAAAAATATATATTCAAAATGGCTTTTTATTGTCTGAAGATTTAAAGGTTAACTCTTTGTTTATCAAAAATTTCCCTTATGCTAACTTAGCTTCTTACACTGTTGCATGGACTGAAACACCAGTGTGGTACTGACCGGATTAATGGGGCCTTTTCTCCCTTTTCCTTTTCCATAGCTCTTGTACTGAGGTTAGCCTAGAATAGTTACAGAATGCATTTTAACACTGTTTGGTCATTTGTACCCGACAAACAAAGGTTGAGCTAAGCCAAATTGCACTGCACTTCTGAACTGAGCCCATAATTGAAGTATCTTTTTATTGGGGATAGGGAGGGGGCGCACAGTGGTATTGTGTGTCTCTAAGGGAATAACAAAGCCACTTTCTAGAGCATCTTAAAGTGAAGTAGTGAGGCATGACATTCCCAGGGTGAGATGGGACAAAAGCCGGGTCAGTGAGATGAAAAAGAGAATCAAACAGCCACTTTCACACGTCTGCCCTCAACTGCCGTACCTCGCCACAATAGGAAACAAATGTTGTAAGAAAGAGGATTGCTTTCATTCATCGCAAATGACAACTGATAGCTAAACAACATTGTCAAAACGGAATCAACTTTTATGCAGAATACCACCCAGGATAATGCAGTTCCACTTGTTGGGCAGTGTCAAGTTGATTTTTTGTGTGTGTGTGTCTAACTGTCTTTGTGACTGTCTGTTCTGTTTTAGACAAGAGGCAGAAGTAACGATTTAAGGATTTCTGGTGTTGTTAAAGTATATGTAACCAGTCTCCGTGAGCATACCTTCCCAAGTGTTTCGGGTACAAGTAGTTTGTGGTATAAAATTTATCATATTTTCTTTTACTGTGTACTTAATATTTTATTGACATTTTTAATCCAATAAATTGAGCGACGCGCTGCAAAATGTGACAAGAGCATAAATATCTCTGACAACTGGTTAGTAGCATAGCTTATCCAGAGTACTTGAGGGTTCTTGAGTTTTTACATGCTATACTCAAGCAATACACCTGTAATACTAGCATCCTGGGAGGCAGAAATTGTTGGCTCGAATCAAACTGTTCGTGAGAGACCACACTTCCTGGAAAAGGGGAAAAGAAGTGACCCCCAAAGGAAATTAGGATTAGTAATAGAATTACCGCTCCCTAGCTAAAACGGGAATGCTGCTGTTTCGTGGTCAGAATCATACTTTTCCTTCAGATTCATGCCTTTATCAAAACTGAAGTACATTACTTATATTATTATTATTAATTATTGCTGCTACTATTATTATTACTATTATTTTGTCAACACAACAAAGGGCACACAAAAAAAAAATCAGTTTTCAGACCTCATACTTCTGCACCTCCCACCCGCCTAGTATTTCAAACTGTACACATCTCACATTTAAGAAGTGTACACGTCATTTTCATCTCTTTCATCTCCTTTCCTTTACAACCACAGAGACCTGTGTTGTGATGTAAGCAATTCTGCAGGTTATTTGCTTCACAAACCGAAGAACTTTGGAGCGCAGCTTAGAAAATAGTATTTATCTGGGAACACTTTGTCTAGCTACACCCAGATTATTATCTCAGCAGTTGTGTTTGCATAGTTGCCCCCAATGTCAGGACAGAAATGATGGACTGCAACTGCAGCTCATAAAATAAATGAACAAACAAATTAACAAATAAAGCAAACAAGCAAACACATAAATAGAGAAAAACATATTTTCCGAAACATTTATTTTTCCTTTCACCTAAAGATTGGCAAGTAATTAAAAGTTCAGCACATTCTACAAACGCTACTTCGTACATACGATATAAATACGTTTCTGCATTTTCTGATGAAAGGCTTAATGGAAAAATCATTATGTCCTCACCCTTGTGTTTCGGATGAACTTGGACGGATGTACATTAGAAGTAGTAGCATTAAGAGAACAGTCCCCTTTTTCTTTTGCTAATACTAGACGAAACAGTACAAATTCTCAGCGGTTGCTTTCGTCATACCTTCTTAACATGAGGTAATGCAATAAGCAACGTAATGAAAAAAAAGAGAATCTGCAGTTGTCCAGTTCTTCTCGCGTAGGCTGACCATATACATTAACACTGGAACGGAAGTGAAAGAAAATGTGTCCAGTATGCACCGCCCACAACGTGCAAGTGAATGTTCAGTCACTAGTATTAAATACAATGACAAACATCACCAATAGTATCTATGTAAGCAGTATACTTTACGTGAAGTGCACACTTTAAGCTTCTTTGGCTAGTTTGTGAGTTCTTGTTTCCAGTTTAGAGCAAGAGGATTTTGGCCCAATGCAGTTTAAGAGGTACCATCCTTAAACGTTTCTTCAACTTCTTATTTAACAATAGATTCCACACCAGTGCACAGTTTTCGTCTAATACACACAATCTTGTATATTGCATATATCGTATTCATTTACTACTGAAAGCTGCAGTACTATTGGATTAGATTAAAACAGTTATTTTGTATCTGAAACACCTAAATATTATAATATATTGGATTAACATATACTGTGCTCCAAATGACATTAGCAAGCGTAATTGTAAGCATTTTTATCATACCTGATACTGCAGTATGGAACAGTACTTTTTTGGAAAGCAGAGGTGGTTGTCTTTCTGATAGCGGTTGCGAGTATGTGAGGGGTGTGCAAAGTAGCATATTTTTCCAGACTTAGCAAAGGCTGTTGGAGTTGTTTCATACAAAGTCTTGACGAAAAGTGCTGTCCGCTAAACTAGTGTCTCTCTCCACACACACGTACACACACACAAACTAGCTTGTTGGAAAATAATTATTATCATACCAGTTAGGACTTAAGCTGAAATAAATTAACAGTGTTCAGCACATAGATAACCGTTGCATTAGTCAAAGATATTTCTTACCACTCACACTGACCAGCTTACAAGGGCTTTGGGCGCCTTCCACGTGCCCCGACTGCCAGGAGCTCACGCAGAGCTCCGTATATAAAAAAGCTTCACATTTTTTCTATTTTTCCCGCCAAAATGAGATTTTCTTCGGCGGGATCTTACATTTGGCTAGCCATCATTCAAGAGGTGGGTAGGTGAGTTTCCGTTGGGGAATGTCTTTCTATTTAATTCTTATGTGATGACAAAACTTTTTTTTTTTGTGAGAAAATGCGTCTTTTGCTAACAAAATAAAGGGATTTGGATCCGTGTGCCTATTTGGCGGAAGTTGAGGAGATTTTTGACTAATTATTCAGGTTTTAAACTTTTCTGTGTTTGGGACAGTATATTGTGTTTGTAGGGAACTGTTATTGGTTTACTTACAACAAACAACCAAAACAAGAGCAGAGTGAAGGTGCAGTGGTAAAAAATCAAGAAGCTCAAGAAAACTGGAACAAAACCATTGACAGCCAATCTAAAACGTGAAGCAGTTTAATAATCCAATGAAGCAAAGCATTTAGGTAACAAGTACTCCTCCTCAGTGCTAATAACATCAGTCTAATATAACATTTATTTTATAATACCTATCTATCCACACAGCCAATAAAATAATTATGCAGTTATTTAAAGTAGCTGATATCTTAAAGTACCAATGCGATATGCATGTGTGTATATATATATATATATATATATATATATATATATATATATATATATATATGTGTGTGTGTGTGTACAGAAATAAACACAACTACATATGCATACGTATAAAGGAATTGATGTTATTTGTAATATATGTATAAAAATACCTTATGAAAAATCTATAAAAGTAGCTTTACCAAAAAGTTAATATAAGCTCTATAAAACTGCTTGTTTTGCTTTCAAAATAGGTTTAATGGGCACTGTTTGATTAATACCTGGTGGGTGGTCAGCCTGCAGCCGCAAGATCCAGTTATATTCCATACCCTCCAGTTTGGTGTTTACATCACCCCTTCTTACTGATTTTAATAAAAGATCAATAACCCTAAACCTGAAATAGTGCGTAGTGTTTTCAAAAACATGTTTGGCAAGGGAGTTGCTCTTTACCTCCCTTCTAATATCAGAATTATGTTCAATAATTCTGTCTTTTAAACGTCGTGTTGATTTACCCTCATAAAAGCTTGTGTATTTTGCACATGTAGCAAGGTATATTATATTATTAGTGTTGCACATAGCATAACATTTAAAAGTATAAGTAATACCAGTGATGGGATGTGTAAAAATATTCTCCTTCTCAATGAAGCTACAACAGCAACAGTTAAAGCACATAAAAGTGCCCTGCTTGGTAGTCTTATTCTTAGTAATATTTTCTTGCATATCTTTATAACATAGTCTGTTTTTAAGATCTGAGCAAGTACGATAAGTAAACATCGGTCTTTCATTAATAAGTTGACATAATTCAGGTAGGGTTTTGAGTATACCCCAGCTTTCATAAATTATCTTTCTAACTTCATCACTACATCTACTATATGTAGTTATATAACGTGAGGTATTAGATTTATTTATATCAGTATTTACAGTACCAGTAGATTCACTATATGTATCATTAAAATAAGGTTTAGCTGTTGAATTTTTTTTTATAGGCCACCATGGTGCAGCGGGTAGCATTGTCGCCTCACAGGAAGAGGTTCTCCGGTTTGATTCTTGGCTGGAGCACCTTCTGTGTGGAGTCTGCATGTCCTCCCCATGGTCGCGTGACCTTAAAGACATGCAGGTAGGTGCATGCATGTGAGGGTGTGCCTTCATTGATGTTTGTGCTCCGGGCTGGCAACTCAACACCGTAAAAATTCACTGCCAATCATTAGCCAACTGGAGTTCTGGTGTGGCAACCCCTAACTGGGAAAAGCCGAAAGACAGTTTAGAACATCATTTTTTATACTAGTTAACAAATTATTGATATAACCTCTCTCACTAAAAGCATCCATTGTTTCATCCGTTTGTTTAACACATTCAAAATTATTTGTATTAAGTCTACTGATACGTGTAATCTCTGCTTTCCCTATTCCTTTGAAGGTATGTGAAGGGTGCACACTTTTCCTATGTAGATATTTATTTTTCTGTACATCTTTCTTAAAAATTGAAGTTTGTAGATCTGGTCCATCATATTTGATGATAACATCTAAAATTCCATTTTAGTGGGTGAACAGTGCACAGAAAACTTTAAAAATTCAGTAATTCCACAAATATAGTTAAATCAATTTCATTACCATCCTATATTAAGAGCACATCGTCCACAAACCTCTTAAAGAATAAAATCTTATTAACATAGCATTCAGGCCCAGTATATATATATATATATATTCATTCTCTCAATCACGTAAAACTAATGTAGCATAAGTGCTTGCTACCGGGCTACCCATGACAACCCCGGAAGATTGATGAAAATATTTCTTATCAAAAATAAATACATTATTTTCTAATACCATACTCAGTAATTCACATATTGTTTCAATCTGTCTTCCAGAGCCAAAACGCTATCTATACAAAAAATTGCAGAAATCCCATATACATTTGGGATCACTGTAAATAGGGATTTTATATCTAGTGTTACCATGAGAAACTCAGTAGAACTTTTTGTTCTAAACCAATCATTAAGTTGTTGAAGAAAGTCAGTGGTATCTCTTATATAACTTTTAACTGACTTTAAATACTTACTCAATACATTTTGCAGGTATACTAAGACAGGCTCAGTAATCCAACCATGACCCGATATAATAGGTCTCATGGGGTTTTTTCCTATAGGTTTGTGGATCTTGGGTATACCATAAAGTATTGGTATAACTGGTTGAGATACAGTAAAGTACATGAACGTATCTAAAGTAATATCATTCATTAACTGCAGATTGTATAAATGTGAGTTGACATTGTTAATATATCTATCAACCTGAAAACAAGTTATTTCTTGAAATGCTGTCCTATCATTCGAAATATCGAATATACTAGAGAAATTGTCATCCATGTTCATGATGACAATGGCTCCACCGTTATCAGCTTCCTTTAAAATGATATTATCATTACTTTCTAGTTCATACAAAGCCTGTCTCTCTTCATTTGTTAAGTTAAACATACAGTTAAACTTCCCATTCTGATAATAATTTGTTAATTGTATTTCTCATATATTATGGAATGCCTACATTATAGGATGACTATTGGGAACAAAAGTACTATTGCGTTTGCATACATTGTTTGTTTCATGCACTGAATTGTCATAGATCAATTTTAAATCTAAGTTACACACAAATGACTTTAAACCAGTTAAAGCATTAGTCAATCCATCTATGTTTGTTGGTATAAACCTAAGACCTTTTTCAAGCAAAGATATATGGCGAGAATCAAGTTCCATATTAGGCAAGTTCACAATACAGCGTTGTTTAGTACCTAAGTTCTCATTCTATTGCGAGTCTTGGGGTCACTGTGACTTCTTTCCCTGTTTCTCTTCTGAGATCTCCCTCTGGGGGTTGTTCATTTCTTTGTAGTAATTTCTTCCGGTAGTTTCAGTCGAACGACCTGCTTTGACCGTTGAAAATCCGTAGATGGTGAAACCGTTGGCCTGTTGTCAGATGTTTGATCAATAGGATCACTTACAGCATTAATAATGTTTGCTGGGGCTAAGTGCATAGACGCTAAAGCAGTTTCGTCATTGACTCCAGCTTCTGCTCCATGTTGATTGGTGGTTACATCTATGGAATGCATCGACTGAGTGACTGCTTTATCAGCCAGTGGAGCACTAATCTCAAGTGCTCTTACAGAATTGGTGTTCACTGTTGTCTGTGAGGGTGAGTAGATTGATAGAAACCACTTTCTTTCAGCCAAGAAAAGATTATTGAAATCACTGATATCACGATGCAACTTTTTCAGTTTAATAGCTTCAAGTTTTTTATTATACGCAAACAATCTATCTAATAATTTATTATAATCGAAACATATCTATTAAAACAAGGTGCACATGAGATGTCATTCTCAATCTTGGCTATTTCTGCCTGCAAATCAGACTCAGTTTTAGAGAAATGCTCATTCATAAGCAGCATGTAATCCAAACTTAGCTGTATATTTAACTTCTGCCACTTTTTCAATAAAGCAGGATATAAATTGCCATACAATGCCCTTTTTAGCACTCGAAGGCCCCTAGGTACCACACCAAGTTCAAGGTAGGCTAAAAAGCTATATCTTTGCCACTGAAAAGTTTTAAAATGTTTCACCATCCATTTCAATTGCAGTAGCATCTGTTGAAAATCCTTATTTTGTGGATCCTTGGCCCGAGTGCATGTGTTGGCAACATCATGTAGGCAACATAATAAAGGATTCTGTAGAGTTGATAAAAGTTGACTCAAAGTGGAGCTCATAATGTCATATAATAAAAATGGCTGTGTGGTTCTGAAAATTCAAAAAAATCAACAGTCCTACGTCTCCGACTCTGTCAACACAATAAAATTCAACAAACAACAAAACAAGAGTCAGAGTAAAGGAGCAGTGGTAAAAAATCAAGAAGCTCAAGAAAATTGGAACAAAACCATTGACAACCAACATAAAATGTGAAGCAGTTTAATAATCCAAAGAAGCAAAGCTATCAGGTAACAAGTACCATTCCTCAGTGCTAATAACATCAATCTAATATAACATTTCTTTTATAATACCCATCTATCCACACAGCCAATAAAATAATTATACAATTAATTAAAATAGAAGCTTTGCTTCTTTGGATTATTACACTGCTTCACGTTTTTACATTGTTTGTCAGTGGTTTTGTTCGAGTTTTCTTGAGCTTCTTGATTTTTTATCACTGCACCTTCATGCTGACTCTTGTTTTGGTTGTTTGTTGAATTTTACTGTGTTGACAGAGTTGGAGATGTAGGTCCATTGCATTTTTGAATTTTCAGAACTACACAGCTGTTTTTATTATATGACATTATGCGGTCCACTTTGAATCAACTTTTATCAAGTCAACAGAATCCTTTATTAAGTTGCCTACATGATGTTGCCAACATATGCACTCGGGTCAAGGATCCACAAAATATGGATTTTTAACAGATGCTACTGCAATTGGAATAGAAGGCACAATGTTTTAAAACTTTGCAGTGGCAAAGATATAGCTTTTTAGCCTATCTTGAACTTGGTGTGATACTTAAGGGCCTTCAAGTGCTAAAAATGCCATCATATGACAATTTATATCCTGCTTTATTGAAAAAGTGGTAGGAATTAAATATACAGCTAAGTTTGGATTACATGTTGCTTATGAATGAGCATTTCTCTAAAACTGTGTCTGATCTGCAGGCAGAAATAGTCAAGATTGAGAATGACATCTCACGTGTACCTTGTTTTAATAGATAAGTTTCCGATTATAATAAATTGTTAGATAGACTGTCTCCATATGATAAAAAACTTGAAGCTATTAAATTGAAAAAGTTGCATCAGACGGGCATATCTTTACTTGGCTGAAAGAAAGTGGTTCCTATCAATCTACTGTAGGAACGGCCTCACAAATAACAGTGAACATTTCTGCAAGAGCACTTGATGAGATTATTGCTCCATTGGCTGATATAGCAGTCAATCTGTCGACGCTTTCCATAGATGTAACCACCAATCAACATGAAGCAGAAGGTGGAGTCAATGAAGAAACTGCTTCAGCGTCTACGCACTTACCCCCAGCAAACATTGTTAATGCTGTAAGTGATCCTATTGATCAAATGTCTGACAACAGGTCAATGGTTTCACCATCTACGGATTTTCAATGGTCGAAGCAGGTCGTTCAACTGAAACTACCAGAGGAAATTACTACAAAGAAATGAAAAACCTCCAGAGGGAGATCTCAGAAAAGAAACAGGGAAAGGAGTTACAGCAGCCCCAGGACTCACAACAGAATGAGAACTTAGGTAGTAAACAGTGCTGTATTGTGAACTTGTCTAATATGGAACTTGATTCTCGCCATATATCTTTGCTTGAAAAAGGTCTTAGGTTTATACCAACAAACATAGATGGATTGACTAATGCTTTAACTGATTTAAAGCCATTTGTGCTTTACTTAGATTTAAAATTTATCTATGACAATTCAGTGCATGAAACAAACAATGTATGCAAATGGAGTAGTACTTTTGTTCCCAATAGTCATCCTATAATGCAGGCATTCCATAATATATGAGAAACACAATTAACAAATTATTATCAGAATGGGAAGTTTAAATGTATGTTTAACTTAACAAATGAAGAGAGACAGGCTTTGCATGAACTACAAAGTAATGATAATATCATTTTAAAGGAAGCTGATAATGGTGGAGCCATTGTCATCATGAACAAGGATGACTATTTCTCTAGTATATTCCATGTTTCAAATGATAGGACAGCATTTCAAGAAATAACTTGTTTTCAGGTTGATAGATATATTAACAATGTCAACTCACTTTTATACAATCTGCAGTTGATGAATGATATTACTTTAGATATGAAAAAATTTGCTGTTCCAGGTATTTGGGATTTTGAGCATTTGCTGAAATAGGGTCGATGAATCAGCGTTCGCTTTCGTTCACTGATTCAATATAGACCCTTTAGTTTTAGTCCTCTGTGGGGTGTTAGGTTGACATTACTATGTTGTGGCTGTTAAACTTTTGGAGAAAGTAGGGAAAACCAGTTGTATAACTTGATATTTGCAGCTTGCAGAAGCTAAAAGTCTTCAGCCAGCATTTTATGAGCAAATTAAACTGCTATGCTATTTTTTGTGTTATTTTTTTTCAAATGGCACAGTTTTATTTTGCTGTAAATGCATTCCAAAAAAAAAAAAATCTTGCTGGAATAGTGTTGTCATGAAAAAATGTTTGCAGTCACTTGCTTGGTGTAACAGTCCTGAAGAGTAAATACTCTTACTGAAAGGGTAAAATGTAATGCCTTATTTGGAGACTAACTTTTACAATAGATCGTAACTTGGGATTTTTTACCCATCTTACTCTAGTCTTCTCCCAATCAGAAACTACAGAAGTATGCGTCCTCTTCATTGTGAGACACCAGCATGGGTCTTGGGCTGGCTAGGTATGGACATTTAATAGATATAAGGCTGCCTTTTTGTATATCCTGTGTTCCACTTTCTAACCAGCTCTTATTTTAAGTGTTGCTTACCCCCAAACATACCAGATTTTTTCCCTCTCTTTGCATATTTATTTTCATATTATATTTATTTGTTCATTTTCAGTAAGATTTGGCTGTGTCATCTATAGCTCTTTGTGTTGACAGTTAAGGTGGTTAGCAAGTGTGACTGTGCTAAGCAAAATGCCCCTAGTGATTTCATTTTTTTGGTCTTCATACACATTATAGAGGATTATGTGTTTTGTAATATATTCAGACAGGACACAACATTATGAAGGTGCAAAAAGCTTTATCTTTCTTAGTGGAAGCTGATAAATTTAATAAGTATTTCTTACAGCCTGGATAAAGAGAGCAAGTCCAGAAACTCATATGGAAAAAGGCTTGAATGTAGAATGTGGAGGCTTTGTCCCATCAAATTCCGATTCTTCCCAACTTGTACACCCACTTTTGTGATTGAAGTTTCTCACTACTCACTCCCAAAGGGGATATTGAAGTCAGTTATTTCTGTGCCTTGTGGGGCTGCACAAGTGTCATTGCTTGCTAACTATTTAATTTATTACTTTTTGTTACCCTGGTAAATGAGCTGGTATAGACCCTTTTCAGTCAATGCAGTAATACTAGTTAACTTTCAAAAACTAATTTTGAAATTAGAGCTTGAAGTCTGGTGGAAAAGCCTGCATGTTCCACCATGTTTAAAATGTTTATTTTTAACATGTCTTCTAAAAGGGCAGTTTCTGCCCCTGTCTTGCATATTATCTTCTGCCCTTTTTTTTTCTTTTTAATATGTTTTTTTCTCCTTGGCTAACTCATTGAGGCTCACTTTAGTCCTTTTTGTCGGTCAAGACAATCCATTGGTTAAGTTGCATCATCATTTATATTGGTGCTGATAAAGTGCGGATCAAAAGGACACAAAAAAGAGAGAGAAGCATTCTGTTTTATCAAAAGTGGGAAAAGTGGGTGCGATACAGTTTGGTAGTCCCCCCATTGTTCCTCTTAGTATTTCAGTTTAAACCTTGAAGTCTGCCCTCCCATCTTCTCTACCACAGCATATACATTTCAGTGATAACTCTCCTAGTAACATTAATGGTATTTTCCTCGTGAATGAGAGCTCATCTCTGTTGACCAGACTGCTTCAAGTGTTAAAGCTACTAGAATCATTGAGGAGAATTCCTCCTTTATTTGTATCATTTCATGATTTTTAGAAGAAAAAAACTCATTACATCCTGTCAACCACTTGATCAGGATCAGCTGACCTTCTTAAGTTTGATAGTATGTATTTCAGTCTGCAGATAACTACTTAGTTATATCTATATTCTCCAATTTCCTTGGTGCATATTCTTTACCTCTTTTTTTTCTTTCTTTCTTTTTTTTGTAGAGATTATTAGGTTATGTATGGCAAAGAGGATCTATACATCTGGCAGGATGGATCTACATATTTGCTTGTATATTTTATCAGGAGGCATTTTTGTTACAAATTTTATTTTATTTATTTATTTTATTTTATTTAACATTTGTTAACCAGGAAAGTCTGACTTGTAACAAAGCCAATTTTTAGTGGAGGCCTGGAGAGAAACTCTCCAGATGCATGTCTTTGTAGTGGGAGGAAACCAAAACACCCAGAGTAAACCCATACGAATGCAGGGAGGACATGCAGACTCTGCACAGAAGGCACCCCAGCCGAGAATTGAACTGGAGATCCTCTTGCTGTGAGGCGGCAACGCTACCTGTGCACTACTACGCCATCCATCAAATGCCAGGTATTAGAAAAAAGAAGATAAATTGGCAGAGTCTAAGGAAAAGGGATCTTTGGTCTCGCTGATTTAAAAAAATACTGACTGTGAGTTTGGGCTTTAAAGTAAACTTGCACTTCAATGGTTACTGTTTCTAAAACTATTGTGGCAGGTGCAGATATCTTGTTTGGGTTACTGTTGCAGTAGAATTCCTGACATATGGAAATTGGCTGCAGGTAGACATGTGCCCAACTGACCTTACTCCAAAAGCTGTGCAGACTTCAGCTGGGAACTGCTTTTGTACCAGATAAAAAGGTAGTTTGTGTACACCATTTTAAGTTCTTTTTTTCCACAGGCATGTGTTTATCTCGGTGAGAAAGTAAATGGTCACACTCTCCTTTTGCAGACCCAGAGTTCCATTTTTCCAAAACCTTTGAAAAGTGTAGGCCTTTCTGGGGAATTTTTTGTGTGGCTTATTGCACTTTTGTTCATCCTTTTCTTTGTTTTTGTTTTGCTAGTGAAATTTCAATACATATTTATTTCCTGGTGTATGCCTCGTGCAGACCTGAAAAGCCCCTTTGACTGCATTTGTTGCATAGACCATGCAAATATTCATCATGTAAATGCCTCAGAGGCTCTCATCTTTCTGCTGAGTCCCAGATTTGTACTGGCTTTACAAGAAAAATCAGAAGGGAGACCATGCTATGTGAGTCTGGCTAACATAGAAAAAACTTGAAGCCATTATGTAAACATGTGAACAATTGCTGATGTCTTTGGAGGAGTCTCTGCCCTCTCTAAGAATGTGTACAAAATAGTACCTCCACAAGGAGGGCATGGGAGAGGGGAGGGGACTCTAGAAAAGGTTGTTACAGTGGGAGGCTGTTCAGCTTACCTTCTAATAAGCCCAAGGGCAAAACTGTTCTCTATCTCTTTGGTGACAACTAATTCTTTCAACCCCCTTTGGACATGAAAGTAAATAAAAGTATACATTTTAACAAATTGTATTTACTCCAACATTACATAAACTGCTCATTTCCTATCTTCTCTTAAATTTCTCTCTTTCCCTGAAAACAATTTCCCAGGCTTGAGTACCAGGTGCTCTGAATACTGATTTTTTTCCCCAGGGTGACACATTGTACTCCTGAAGTCATATTCGCAAGAATGTCAGACCCCTGTTTGAAGTTTGCAGAGCATTCCAGGGGAATATACACTCTGTCCACACTTGAGGCCACTAGAGCCTAAGACTGACAAACCTAAGAAATTCAGTAAATCCATTCATAAAACTGTTGGAAGTTGAATTGTCTTCTTCCCATTGGCCCCTGTCCCTGGAGCCACCTGTGCCTGACTACCGTACTCTTTCAACTTTGTCATATTTCCAGACCAGACATCTTAGTCAGGCTTGACTGTTCAAGATCAGGATCCTGGATCAGCTGGTAAACTCCCCTACCAGAGGTGAAAACATATTGGACCTGGTCATCACAAACATGGGCGGCAGGTGTTCCACACCGGAGGTCAACCCTTCACTGGTTAGATCAGACCATAAACTAATCACTCTGGATGTCCACACCCCACCCCCGCCCCCAACTAAGGAAACCACAGTGAAAAACTTTTCTAAAGCAAACTTCACCTTACTTAAGACAAAGGCGGTAAGTTTCACAGCCCCCACGCTAAAGGATAACGCTGCCCAAGATGCAGAAACCTTTACAAATGCACTCTATGAGCACCTACAAGGATGCATGGATCGTGCCATCCCTAGCAAAACCAAGACTCACTCCTCTAAGAGAAGGAAACCAGTCTGGTGGACCCCTGCCATAAACAGGCTATACAATAGAAGGAGGAAACAAGTTCAGAAAAAAAGCAAATCCCAAGAAGGAAAGACATCCATGATTAGTATCACTAAGAAACTAAGGTCCCTCATAAAATAATCCAAGGCTAACTTCGAAAGAAAAATAGCCAAGGATTCAAAAGATAACCACAAAGCCTTCTTTAGCTATGTTAAGAATCTAAGTGGCAACTCGCAGATATGCACTGAACTAGTGCAAAATAGCACAGAATATACTGAACCTACTGATATTGCCAAGATCCTGGCAGATAGATTCAGTGCAAACATCACCCCCTCTCACCCCCAAAAGGGCCCACAACAATACCGGAAAAGTGTAGTGTCCCAGAATGCACAGGTGAAAATAGCCCTTTCAAAAGCCAAAAACACAGCGTCAATAGGGCCAGATGGTGTCCCAGGCTGCATCTTGCACGAACTACAGAATGAACTAACCCCCCACCTAAACACGTTGTTCAGCCTCAGCCTCTTCACAGGCTACGTGCCCATAGAATGGCGCACAGCAACGGTTATTCCACTCCACAAAGGAGGGGCCACAACTGACCCTGGTAACTATTGCCCCATAAGCCTGACTAGCCTGGTCTGCAAGGCTATGGAGTGCATCATCATGGAACTCATTAACAAAGACATTGGGAACCTCAAAACACTTGACCTGACCCAGTTCGGCTTTGTTAAGGGCATATCATGCCTACTAAACCTGGTTGACTTCTTCAAGACAGTCACCAAGGCCATAGACGAGGAAAAGGTGGTTCACACAGCCTACCTTGATCTCGCCAAGGTTTTCGACACAATTCCCCACTCAGGTATTACAGAAAAACTCACCAGCCTGAACATAAACCCCTACATCACGAGATGGGTTGCTAGCTGGCTTACAGACAGAACTCACACAGTAAGAATAGCGGGCTCCAGGTCCGACTCTAAACCAGTCACAAGTGGTGTCCCGCATGGCTCGGTCCTGGGACCCCTATTGTTCGGCATATACTTCTCAGAAGTACAGGCAAACACAGGAGGATTATGGCTAACCAAGTTTGCCGATGACTGAAAACTGGGAGCCATAATTGACTCTCCGGCTGACACGAACATCCTCCAAAAGGGCCTTACTGAGACGGACACCTGGTGTTAAAGTCATGGCCTCAAGCTAAATGCCAAAAAATGCATAGTCATCCCGTTTGGGAAAAACAAAACACCCACAAATTACCACATAGGTGGCAGCCCCCTTAATACAGAAGAGGTAATAAGAGATCTTGGGACCCAGGTAGATAGTAATCTCTCCTTTGACAATCATATTGCCAAAGTAGTTAAGAAATCCTTCTATGTGGCCCATCTAATTACTAAAGGGTTTGCATCTAGAAATAAAGAGGTTATAGTGCCCCTCTACTTATCACTCATCAGACCCATCATAGAGTACAATGCCCCATTTGGAATGTACCTCACAAGACACTTCCAACAGCTGGAGAGACCACAAAAGTACCTCGCCAAGAGGATTACTGGTCTCAAACATATGTCCTATGCAGCCCGACTGAAAAAACTCTATCTGTACTCAGTGGCATATCACTTACACAGAGGTGATCTCTGCCTGACTTACAAAGCCATGTCCAACTCAGAATTGATGGACATGCTCCACCTAAAGAAATACAAGTCACTGTGAGCCACGCGCTCTAGTGAGCTAAACCTCAACACAACAATAAATAGAACATGCTGGAGGGATAGATTCCTGTCACAGAGACTCCCCATGCTTTGGAACAAAATTCCAAACTACATTAGGTTGAACCCCTCACTAACACTCTTCAAGAGAAACCTTGATGAGTAGATGGGTAACAGAAAATACACCCCTGGGATCACTTCATTGGCTCTGCTTGACAGAGGATCAGTTAATTAATTAATTAATGGGGCGGCAAAAGCTGACACACTCTGGCTAGGCTTATAAATGCCCTCGGACAGATATCCTAGTACCTACCTATGAACCTATGTACTTTACTGCATCCCTACCAGTTATACCAATACTTTATGGTATACCCAAGATCCACAAATCTATAGACCTCCCCCATGAGACCTATTATATTGGGGAGTGGTTGGATTACTGAGCCTGTCTCAGTATACCTACAAAATGTATAGAGTAAGTATTTAAAGTAAGTTAAAAGTTATACAAGAGATACCGCTGACTTTCTTCAACAACTTAATGGTTGGTTTAGAACAAAAAGTTGTACTGAGTTTCTCATGGTAACACTAGATATAAAATCCCTATTTATGGTGATCCCAAATGTATATGGGATTTCTGCAATTAGAGAAATTTTGTGTAGACAGCATTTTGGTTCTGGAAGACAGATTGAAGCAATATGTGAATTATTGAATATCATATTAGAAAATAATGTATTTGTTTTTGATAAGAAATATTTTCATCAATCTTCCGGGGTTGCCATGGGTACCCCAGTAGCAAACACTTATGCTACATTAGTTTTAAGTGATTGGGAGAATGAAAATATATACTGAGCCTGAATGCTAATTTAATAAGATTTTATTCTTTAAGACGTTTGTGGACGATAAGTTTTTAATATGGAATGGTAATGAAATTGATTTAACTATGTTTGTGGAACATCTGAATAATATTACTGAATTTTTGAAGTTTTCTGTGCACTGTTCGCCCAATAAAATGGAATTTTTAAATGTTATCATCAAATATGATGGACTAGATCTACAAACTGTAGTTTTTAAGAAAGATGTACAGAAAAATAAATATCTACATAGGAAAAGCGTGCACCCTTCACATATCTTCGAAGGAATCGAGAAAGCAGAGATTACACGTATCAGTAGACTTACTACAAATAATTTTTAATGTGTTAAATGGATGAAACAATGAATGCTTTTAGTGAGAGAGGTTATATCAATGATTTGTTAACTAGTATCAAAAATGATGTTCTATTAAACAGAAATTCAACAGCTAAACCGTATTTTAATGATACATATAGCGAATCTACTGGTACTGTAAATACTGATATAAATAAATCTAATACCCCACGTTATATAACTACATAATGTAGATGCAGTGATGAAGGTAGAAAGATAATTTATGAAAGTTGGGGTATACTCAAAACCCTACCTGAATTATGTCAAATTATTAATGAAAGACCGATGCTTACTTATCGTAATTGCTCAAATCTTAAAAACAGACTATGTTATAAAGATATGCAAGAAAATATTACTAAGAATAAGACTACCAAGCAGGGCACTTTTATGTGCTTTAACTGTTGCTGTTGTAGCTTCATTGAGAAGAAGAATATTTTTACACATCCCATTACTGGTATTACTTATACTTTTAAATGTTATGCTACGTGCAACACTAATAATATAATATACCTTGCTACCTGTGCAAAATACACAAGCTTTTATGTGGGTAAATCAACACGACATTTAAAAGACAGAATTATTGAACATAATTCTGATATTAAAAGGGAGGTAATGAGCAACTCCCTTGCCAAGCATGTTTTTGAAAACATTACGCATTATTTCAGGTTTAGGGTTATTGATCTTTTATTAAAATCAGTAAGAAGGGGTGATATAAACACCAAACTGGGAGGTATGGAATATAATTGGATCTTGCAGCTACAGGCTGACCACCCACTAGCTATTAATCAACAGTGTCCATTAAACCTATTTTGAAAGCAAAACAAGCAATTTTATAGGGCTTATATAACCTTTTTGGTAAAGCAACTTTTATAAATGTTTTATAAGGTATTTTTATACATATATTATAAATAACATCAATACCTTTATATATATATATATATATATATATATATATATATATACACACACACACACACACACACATTTTTTTCTATTTAATGCCAGCTAAAGAATCAGGGTCCTCTTCAGGCCTGGCTGTCTCAGGTTTTTGATTATTTGTGTGAACTACTGGTCCAATGGCCTTTCATATTCTTCTACCAAAGTACATTGGTCAGCCATTTCTGCATGTCTTCCTTTGGATCCCCACCTTTCTATTAATGTTCAAGTTAAACAGTTTTTGACAGGGTTTTTATATATTTGTTTGCCAAGGAAGCAGGAGGCACCTTCTTGGGTTCTTAATTTTGTGGTTGAAAAGCTTACTCTGTCTGCATTTACACAAGTTTACCAGGTTTAGTTGAAGTTTTCAATATGCAAAAATGTTTTACCCATTCCTCTGACATCTGCTAGAAGAATATCGACTTACAAGCATTTATGGTGAGTTAGCTCTACCTCATTTTTTCATAAGGAAATAGTTTCTCTGAGAACAATCCTACCTTTATGCATACAGTCATCTCAGAGATGACTTTATGCCAGATTATTAATCTCACATTATTCTTTCTTGAACCATAGAAAATGGAGAAAGGATTGTTCATTCTCTGGATGTACCCAGGCAACTCGTATACTATGTACACAAAACTTGGCCTTTCAGTAAAGCTGGCCAACCACTGGTCTCCTTTGAAGGTAAAAAGAAAGGACAAGCAGTAGGAAAGTTGACTATTTCTAGTTGGTGGTCTCATGCCATTACCTTTTGTTATACTCACCACAATAATCCACTTCCAGCTAGGATTACAGCCCATTCTACAAGGACATTGGCTTCTTTTGTGACCTTTTAGTAAGGGGTGGACTCTAGATGTATTATTGAGGCAGCAACGTGGTCTTCTGTACATTCTTTTACAGAGAACTACAAACTGGATTTCTTTTCCAGGTCCAGGACAGGCTTTGCTAGGACAATTCCCAGGAGCTCTGACAGTGTTAGTTATTTGTCTCCTCCCTTTTCTTCCCTGACTAAACTATAGTAATTTATCCACATGGCTTAAGCTGCTACAACAGTGATCCATAAACTGAACATAGTACAGCTGTGTAAGTAAACTTACCATAACAATATATATTCGAATATATCACAATTGCAGTAGCCATCCCTCCCTCCAGTCTCCTTTTCTTGATGGTGTTCTTTTTTATTGCTAGGATATGAATGCTTTTTATCAATTTTTTTATATATAGTTTATTGTTGGCTTTGTTTCCCAACAGACATTTTTAGGCTCTTGCCTACCTCCTAGGCAGAAAATGCCTTGAAGCTCTTTTTTGTACTCCAACTGCCTTTTATATGGAGCTTCGCATGAGCTTTTGGCAGTTGCAGTGCATGGGATGTGCCTAAAGCTCCAATAAGCTGGCCAGTGCAGGGGGTAATATCTATACAGCTTAGGCTTCTTCAGTGATGCTGTATTGGACCATTTGCTGTTATGGTACATTTACTTACATAACTGTACTTTCTGTCCGTGTATCTTTAATCGATAATACTGTTGTGCACAATGAGAACAGCTGCATGATTCATTAGGATGCCAAACAGATTCTTTGATGGTCAGGAGTCGCCCAGCGCACAGAACTGCATTTTCTAGCCAAATCCATTGAGAACACAGCCTGGTTATGAAATAGTGCAATTCGTATACACTTCTCCCTTCTTTACTTCCTGAAGTAAATGGCCTTTTTCAGCAGTCCTGATTAAATAGCCATCCTTCAGAGTATATCTCTCAACTGACAAGAGTTTTGCAAAATGTACACATTTTTATCTCATATTTTTTGGTCTCATACTCATACAGCATATGGTTTGCTGGACAATCATTGAAGAATAAAGTAACTAAAAATGGAAGAAATCTGAGATTTTTGATTTCTTGTCTTTTAGAAAATGCATGTTATTCTAACAACTTTCTAAATTTGCAATAGCAATATTTAAAATGTGTACAATATTTTAGGCTTTCCCTCATTGTGTCACTTCTCGGCCTTTTGTCTAAGATCAAGTGTAGTTTGTCTTTACAGGTTCATAGGTTCATACTAGGCTAACTACCCTTGTGTGCCATTTTAAGCCTAGCCAGTTACCCCATATGAGTATCAAACCCTGCACCTCATGTCTGTAAGGCAAACACCTTAACCATTTTATCTAAGTCTAACCACTATTTTATCTAACTCTGAGGAAACACTGACGGTATCAGTTTTATTAATAATAAAAAGTTCATTGTGTAATTCCACAAATCCATTGAGAACATCAAAATTACAGCTCAGTTGCTTTCATTTCACATAAAGAGAATAATACTGTAGGGTTCTACTACATAAAAAAAAAAAATCATTTTAATGGCACACTAATTATTACCCAATACATTGCTGTCTATCTATTAATCTCTCTATCTGAAACACAGTTTTTGTTGACACTGGACTCATAAATCATAAACTAGAATTTACACAGACACACACACACACATCAGACCAAACTAATAAAATGATGTCCCTTCCCCAAGAGGCATCTGCGAGTCATGTGGTGACTCATAATAAGACTTCATATTCAACAATTTGTGTAGGGTTGCCTGTCCCTCATCCCATCTCTAACATAGATGATGAACAGGTGGGGTAGTTCTTTAGATGTTTTATTACATAGGAACAGATCAGGATGGATAGGAGCATCATAAAATATAAATGATCTGATTAACAGACAGACCTTGCAGACATACATGCTTACATTTAAACAGCTTATTACAAAATGGCAGTCAGGCTTACACATGCTCAGTAATTATACACTTGTGCAAGCCCACATACACACACATTGAACTACATCCTCCCTCTTAAAAAGATTGCCCTTAGTTGAAAATAACATTGGAGTTAGACATGCATTACTATAGACATTAGAAACAAACACAATGTTCATATCCAAGTTGCCGTGTATCTATAACATGGTCTAGAGATGTGACTGGATCTGCTAACATAATCTGGACTGGGTTTAGCAATAGGGACAGACTTCGCTGAACAACTCATATCAGGAACTTCTGAAATCATCACAAGAATGGGAATATTCTGTGGTACTTCCTCTGGAACTGGAACACTGAACAATTCACTCTGAGATAGAGAGTCTTTCACACAGGCTAGGTGCTGTGGTACAGGCTCGGACACCGACATCAAATGTTTCCAATTCTGCCTAAACTCTGCTTCTTGTGATTCCACAATATACAATCTTGGCTCTGAGCAAATATTCTTAACGACAATCCGATCATAACCTTTGCATGTTTGCATCCTTACCACTTTTTCTTCTCATAATGGATTGAACAGTTTGCTGGTCTTATCATAGCAGGACTTCTGGGTTAAATGTTTCTTCAACAGATTGGTTTTCACTGACCTGTTGTTCTTGGCATATGGAATCAACAATTGACTCCTGATTGGTAATGTGGTTGTGGTTTGTCTCAACAGAATTCTCTGGGCAGGTGAACCAAGGTGTTTATCATGAGGAATATTTCTGAGATTCAAGAGATTCAGGAAAACATCACTGGTGTCTCATTTTGACTTCTCTAGTAACTGTTTTGCACTTTGAACTGTACTTTCTGCCAAACCATTTGACTGTGGATACTCTGGGCTACTCATGACATGAGTAAAGTCCCACTCTTCAGCAAATCTTTTGAACTGTTGGCTTGTAAACTGTGTGCCATTGTCAGAAATAACTTTCTGCAGACTACCATGGACTGCAAAATGATACTTCATCTTAGTGATGACACTATTGGATGCTAGATTAGGAAGCATGTCAATCTTTAACCAATTTAAATAACAGTCTATTAACACCAAATAATGTTGACCATTCCACTTGAAAATGTCGGTAGCTACTGTCAACCAGGGTAGTTCAGGAATCTGGTTTAGCTGAAGTTGATATGGCTTAGTACTATTACACACACAACAAGATAATAGCACTCTCTCAATATCTTGTGATATAGAAGGCCAACATACTAGACCTCTCACCTTTCTTTTGGTAGAGTCTGCTCCAGGGTGACCACAGTACAAGATAGTAATGTACTCCTGTTGCAGGGACTTTGGAACAATTACTTTCAGAGCCTTCATAATGATACCATTGTTGGACAAAATCTAATCTCTATGGAAAATAAGGTTGCACTTCTTGAGGTAGCTAGATTGCTTTGATGGCCATCCTTGTTGAATAAAGTTGTTGAGCCTCTGTAAAACTGGATCTGTGGCTTTGCGATCTCTCAGCTCATCAAGATGCGTGAAATAAAAATTTCTCACTTCCATGACTTCAAAATCAAGGTTCTCATTCTCATGCTGTTCAGTGATATTTCTGGGTGATCTGAACAATATATCAGCAAGATAAAGACATTGCTGACCAATAGCTAAACAATTTTTAACTCAGAATATATAGTGTACACTACTGACAATATAAACTAAGTAACATACCACAATTATGTTTCTTAAAATAGAAACACTTTTGGTTGCCAGTCTATGATGGTATTTTTCTCTCTTCTCCTTAGAAGAACATGAAGTCTTACCTCAGTGTTAAGTCCAAAATTCCACCTCATTATCCTTACCCCTCACACTGTCACAGCTCCTCTCCCACCATTATTATCATCTGTTCACCTTCTGTTGCATTCTCCTCCTCATCTTTCCTCTTATCTCTCCTTCTCATCAGATAGATACATAAAGAACAGAAAATAATACACATATGATGAATCACCATTAGTCTTGCCCTGCTCTGCAATAGGTCACGTGCTTACTACATTCTAATTCCATGTCTAGCTTACCTTACAGGGTCTGTGCCTGGCATGCCTTTTATGAGCCAAACCTGTGATTATTGGTGCCTCCACCATCTGTCTAAGTTTGTCTATACTGCTTCTCTCCTTCTGATCTACTATTGTTACATTATGGTTCACTTCCTCCATTTCAGTCCACTATTGTGTCACCTCCCCCCTTAAGTAATATCAGGTTGCCCAGCACGGCCTTCTCCTTTTCAGTTCATGGATCTTAATGGTGGTCTCTCCCTGTATTCTCCCCTTTCCTTTCTCCTCTTTGACAGGATTACTCTGTGCCCCTTTCTTTGCTCCTAACAACACGTAAACTGATAACTCATCCCCTGTCCATCTCTCCTCTCACTTCTGAAGTGGTTTGTTTTTCAATCCCCCTTCCAGTACCCATGAGTGATGTTATTTCTCTACACATCCTGATGACTCTGCCATGGTGTTGGCTGCTATAGCACTAAATGTCTCCATGGTCTTCCACTTCTTACTTACCTTACCTCCATTGGTGCTGTCTTTTGTCCACCTCCTGGTTTATTCATTCCCGCCGTTTATCTCCAACCCTCATAGTCTCCATATAGAATCTAATGTCTCCCTTTGCATTATAGTAGTGATGCACCCTCCCTTTTCACTTAATCTTTATAAGTGCTAGGTACACAAGATGACCTACTGGCCCCATCTTCACTATTTGTTGGTGCACTAAGGCTAAAACATTTTCCACTACCTTTATTCTTATACTCCTCATCACCACACTCTCTTTTCCAGGATTCTTGTCTTAGGATCTACTCTTTCCCTTGGTAATAGCAAATTGTAAAATTAATATGCTTTCCACTATCATGTGCGCCATTCCTTACCATGTGCAGCCTTTCATCTCATGAATCAAACAATCATTTCTTTGACCAACTCATTGGCCCAAACTTGTGCAAATGTTATGTCTCCTAATACTCTTTGTTTCATTTAAAATTTGCAGTATATGGTCTTTAGACCATTAATAATGCATTCTCCATGATACAGTGTTTGCAGAAAGTAATCATCTAAGCACTTTTTAAACATAGGCAGAGAACTTGCTTATGTAGTTTAAACAGGTAGTCTGTTTCAGAGTGTCGGTAGTGTTAGAGTGCTGTATCCATCCCTCCTTGTTGTTTTGTTATTGATCAGCTTGGCCCTCAATTCCTAATTACAGGATATTGCTCATTTAATGTCAGCCCCCCTACTTCTTCCTTTAATTCTCATTTAATAGAGCCGTAAATGTCAAACAAAGTTTTTCCTCTGGCCAATCAATACAATATACTGTATAGGTCAAGGTATTTATCCCTGTCTAAATAATGAAAGCTTTTAATGTTACCTGTCCTTTTGGTATAGCATCTTTGGATAATTTATAAAGTTACAAAATCTGCCTGCAATAGATAACAAAAATGTAAACCGAATTCTATAATCAACATAACAATAGAGATACATAGAGCCTTCCTGGATCTCTACATTTTATTGTGCTGAATATTAATCCAGTTTGTCTTAGTGCCTTGAGCTTTATCAGTTGTATATGTGACCTAAATGTAAAACTAGTGCTTATTATAGTACCATTACCTTTTACTTGGTTTGCTATCTGCAAATGATTGTTGCCCATCATAACCTGTGTATCCTTGTTTATGCCAAATGTCACAAAAGTGCATTTCTGGATATGAAAATGTAGTCTCATTCTGGCTACCCAATCTTAAGTATGCATTGAGTTCTTCTACATCTTTCAGATCTCGAACTATAATACCTATCTTGCAGTCAACTACATGTTTAAACACACATAACTTGGAAAATATTGGAAGTCCTGAAAAAATAACGTTATAATGTTGAATGCTATAGGTCCTTATGTGGAATCTTAAGGTGCTCCCGTCTTGGAAGCTGCCCATGAAGACCTTATAACATATAATATAGCATTTTGTTCATGGTTTACTATCAAAATCTCACACCTGCAATGTGTGGATGTTCATATTTCCAACTTGAAATGTCAGGAATCAAATTTACAAACAAGAACATGACCGAATAAGATATTTAAGGAAAGTTAACTCAAAAAATAAAATACCACGCTTCCGGTCATGACCTAAGAAGATTTTGCAGGGGGGCAACCACCTGTACCCCCACCCCCCCTGATACTTATAAATACAAACTTCGAGATTGCACTACAGTGAGGGAAAGGGTACATTTCCCGATCCCCACCGTAGTGTGATCTGCATTCAAAATGTTGAATCCACAACAGCGAACGCTAGTGTGCATTCACTGTTGTGACTTCAACATTTTTTTTTCGATTATTGGAAATGTTAAACGTACCCGTTTGACTTTTCATGTTCACACATTCTGTGAATGAGATTTTGATAGTAAACCATCGTTCATGACCATATAGCCAGTTTGGTATATATTATAGCACTAATCCAATGGCTGTGTGTGGGTGATGCTGGATTTACCCACAGTTGATATGCTATAGTCATGAGGTCAAAGCCTGAGTGACCAAAGAAAGCCAACTGTGGGCAAATCCAGCACCCAGCCATAAGTTATTGCTATTATACAATGACATTTTTTTTAAGAAAAAAAAGTTACTTATTTTTCTTAAATAATCTCTTTGTATAATGGCACCATGGTGCTCTTCTGCTTTTTTCTCCATATCATGGGGCTTTTGTGATGTACTGCAAATGTGGATGGGACTTATGTTCCAATGCTTACACAGTACATCAGTGCTTTGGAAAGGAAGCAATGGAGAAAGGAAGATCTCAGGTGCGTTTAAAAAAAATTGAAATCCAGGACTGTTCAGAAGTAAGAGAGAGGCAGGGCAGAGAAAATAAAAAATGATAATCAGGTACATTTCTTTAGTTTTGCATAACATGCCTGATTACGCTTGCATTTTCTTTGTCCCATGTCTCTTGTACCTGTTTGGATTTCAAAGTTTATTTCATTTTTTTTTTAATTAAGAAAACTGGAAAGCTTAATAAAAGAAAGTCCAGGAGACCTGACATTTTTCTATTAGTATATGCTCGATTTTATAACGGGGAATGCAGGTTGGGCTGACCAATCAGCATGCACATTTTTGAATGTTAATGGACAGTCATTGTATAATTAGTGATTCAGTCATTGTATAACTAATGATTCACTTCCAACCTTTGCAGACTAAGTATAATGTTATCATGTGATAAGGTGGCAAATGCTTTAGTTACAGCCTGGCAAACAGCAGTCAAACAAGATTTTCCCTGATTACTTAGAATAGAAACCTTTTCATAAAACTTAATCTAACAGGATGGGGTGGCTTATCCCTTCATGAAACCATACTGAGTACTGTCATTATGAGGTTCATAAATGGTATGCCTTGCAAAAGACTACAGGATGCAATGCTCAAAACATTTCCCTATAATCAGCATTAGACTAATAGGTGAATAGTTGGTCACCTCCTATTTATTTCCACACACTATATGTGACTTTTTCCAGTCCATAGTACTAATCCTTCTGTTAACATGTTACTGAACAAATGTACCTGTAGAACTACTATACCCTTAGAAATTATATTAACAAGCTGTCTATGGATGTTTTCAGAACCCACTGAGCATGTCTTCTTTACCCTGTTAAAAGTTAAAGATAATAAAACGTCATCCACTGATTTGGGCAATGAAAAGTAGTGAGTTTTCAGATTTTTTTTTTTTTTAGAAAAAGACAACTCTGAAAAATACTCTTTGGAAATTTCCACCAGTGAATATTTATCTATGACTAACTTTTAGTTATGTACTTACCATAACTTTAGATGTATGGGATCCATCTCGCCTACATTCAATACATATGGGTTCGGAGCCGATCCTCGGCACCGAATACAATAGAGCGTAGTCTCTTATTGGCTGAGCTATTCTATATCCCAGGATGCACCACCACTAGTTCCCCAGATCTTGTTTGTCCGCACTCATAGACACAGAGACATACCATTAGAATAACATACTCAGGTCTTTCAAGAGAGGAAAAATTGGATTTAGACTCGACCGGTCTCTCCTGATCTACGAGGCAGGGGGATGGAGGGTGGGTTATAGGAATGTAGGCGAGATGGATCCCATACATCTAAAGTTATGGTAAGTACATAACTAAAAGATGTAATGTGATCCTATCTCGCCTACATTCAATACATATGGGACAGCGTCCCTAGCACCTTATTCCTGGGAGGCTCACTGGAAAACACTCCTGAGAACTGTGGAAATGAAGGAAGCTCGACCCCTGGATGCCACATCCAATTTGTAGTGAGAAATGAAAGTATGTGAGGAGGTCCACGTGGCAGCCGCACAAATGTCATCAATAGAAAGTTTAGAATGAAATGCTGCTGAGGTAGCCATAGCTCTAGTGGAATGAGCTTTAATCGGAGCTATGAGTTTTCTATTCGAGGATGTATAAATATGAGTAATGCAGTCCCTGATCCATTTAGCAATAGTGACTTTAGTGACCGCATTACCTAATCTGTTATCAGAGAAAGACAGAAAGAGCTGGTCTGACTTTCTGGTTTTGTCCTATCCAAATAAAAGCAATTGTCTATGGACGTCCAAGCAGTGAAAGACGTATTCAGACCTATCTGAAAATTTGGGAAAGAAGACAGGAAGTTCTAGTGACTGTCGAAGAGCCAATTTAGAGCAAACCTTTGGGACAAAGGATGGATTTGGTCTGAGGACACTCTGTCTTTGTGAAAAACCAAGTATGGTGGGTTAATACACAAGGCCTGGAGCTCTGAAACTCTTCTAGCTGAAGTAATGGCGACCAAGAGGGCAGTTTTCCAAGAAAGGAACTTTAATTCACAGGTAGCTGCTGGCTCAAAGGAGGAAGTCAAAGCCCTAGCACTACATTAAGGTCCCATGGCGGTGCGGATGAACAGTAGGGGCGTAACAAGCTCCTTTAATGAAAGCCTTACATAACTTGTTGCTCATTAAGGAAGGATTAATACATTCATGAAAGTTAGAGATAGCTGCCAATTGTACTTTAATGGTGGACACGAAGACCCTTGGTTAAATAGAGTGGCTAAAAACTTTAGCACCTCTGACACGGAAGCTGTCACTGGATCCACTCCTCGGGATTGGGCCCAGATGGCAAACCTCTTCCACTTATCAGCATATATTTTCTTGGTAGAAGCCTTGTGAGCCGAGGATAAGATGTGCATGACTTCTGGAGCTAAGGAATGGTTTCTCACTACGGTTGGAAGAGGAGTAACCAGGCTGCTAGCCTGAGTGCAGGGAGGGACTGGTGGAGTCGTCCCGACTGATGAGTCAAGAGGTCCGGAAGCTGGTCCAGGAACCAAGGGCCGTCTAACGCATATTTGTAGAAAGGGGAACCAGGTTTGCGAGGCCAGAGCAGGCGATTAATATCATCTTGCTGTTTAGGCAGAATCGCCTTCTGAATCACCTTGGAAGAAGGGAATAGGTGGAAGGCATACAGCAGGCCGGAGGGCCAATCGTGGACTAGGCGTCCTTGGGTGTCACCCCGCAGTAGGAGTCAGGGTGAAAAATTTGGACATTTCGCATTGAGGGGCTCGCGAAAAGATCGAAACAAGGGATTCCCCACTTGAGAAGATCTGTGAGGCTGTCTTGTCGTTTAGAGACCACTCGTGAGGAGAGAGAATAGTTCTGCTCAACCTGTCGGCTATCACGTTGGACTTCCCTGGAATGTGCGTTGCCAGTAGGTAGCGTTTGGTAGCAATCGCCCACTCCCATACTCTCATGGCCTCCCTGCAAAGAGGGTAGGACCTGGTTCCTCCTTGTTTGTTCAAGTACCAGACAACCGACATGTTGTCGGACTGGATGGCAATCACGGCTTGGGGAAGGTGGTCGTGTAGAGCTTGCAATGCTAACAGCACCGCCCTCATCTCCAGAACGTTGATGTGAAGAACAGACTCGTCCGAGCGCCACGTGCCTTGAACCGACCTGCCCAGACAATGCCCCCCCCACCCTGTCCGGGAGGCGTCCGTAGTCAGCGTGGCGACGGGAAGTGGGGGAACAAAGGGTTGACCCGGATTGAGGTTGGCGGTTACCAGCCACCAACGAAGGTCCTGTTTGCATTTGTCTGTAATCAGTATTTGGTGGTTGAGAGGGAGATCCTGGTAAGACCACTGAACTGACAAGAGCCACTGTAGAATCCTCATGTGCAGCCTTGCAAAGGGAACCATGAGAATGGCGGCCGCCATGGAGCCTAGTAGTTGCAACACCATCCTTGCTGGGGCCCAACGTCTTTTGAGTAGAGTCCGGACCTGACTTTGAAGAGTCTCTATTCTTTCTGCAGGAAGGAAGACCCGCATTTGTCTTGTATCTATTTCTGCTCCAATGAACAGAATACGCTGAGATGGCTGCAGCACTGATTTTGACCAATTGAAGGTAATCCCTAAGGAACTGCCCAATTTGATAGTGGCTGTTAGATTCTCTAAAAGTAGATGCTTGGAGGTGGCAGTTAGGAGCCAGTCGTCTAGATAGGGAAACAGCTGGAATCCTAAACTCCTCAAGTGAGCAGTCACTACTGCCAAACATTTGGTGAACACTCTGGGGGCTGAAGTGAGACCAAAGGGCAGAGCTCGAAACTGGAAATGACTGTCTCCCAGGCTGAAGCGTAAGTGTCTTCTGGACGCCCAGTTTATTAATATGTGGTAGTAAGCGTCCTTGAGATCTATGGAGCACATCCAAACACCTTCTTCCAACAATGGAAGAATGGATTGTAAGGTGACCATCCGAAATTTGGACTTTTTTACGAATCGGTTGAATTTGCTGAGATCCAAGATGGGTCTCCAGTCCCCGGTCTTCTTTGGCACCAAAAAGAACCTTGAGTAAGTCCCTGATCCGGCTTGGTCTGCGGGGACATGTTGGATGACTCCTTTTCGCAGCAGTTTTGACACCTCGTAGGCTGCTAGAACCCGCTGACTGGGTGGAGGGTGCGGGATCCTTCGGGTTGGTGGGGGATGGTGATCTAAGGGAATGGTGTATCCTCCGGCAATTATTCGAAGCACCCATTGGTCCTGAGTAATCTGTCTCCAGGCTTCTAGGTGCTCCGAAAAACGACCCCCGACTGGCTCGGAGCTGCACAGTCGGGCACTCCTTCAGGGATGTTGGAAGGAGGAGAGCCACGAAAGGACTCGCGGTCTCCAGTGTTGCGAGGGCCTCCGCCGCCTCTGGGACGGCGTCTTCCAGAAAAATTTCCCCTTCCTCTGCCTCTAGAAGGGGAGTCGTTCTGCTGTGGCGAGTAAGGCTTCTGAGATTTTCGAAACCACATCTTCCCACCCCTTCGAGCCTTGGGATAAGGCCTGAAGGGAGTGGAAAACCGGGCTCCGACAGCAGCCAAAGTCTTACCCTCTTGCTCACAGCGGATCAAGGTGTTCTTTACCTTGGGTCCAAACAATGAGGACCCGTCAAAGGGAGCGTCGGCAAAGGAAGACTTGAAAGCCTCCGCAAAGTGACACAGGCGAAGCCAGGCTTGTCTTCATAAAGCAACTCCTGTACCCGCCGCTCTACTCGCTCCTTCAGCAGCATACGATATGAGCCTCATGGAAGAGTTAGATAAAGAAGAAAGGGTAGATAACTGAGCGCCAACCGACTGGGCTAACTGCTCAGGTAAATTACCCGAGAGGGAGTCTGACAGTTCCTTGACCAGATCCCTCTGCAGTCTAGTAAAATGTGCCAAATAATTCAGGGACCTTAACGTAAAGGCGGCTGAAGTCAGGGTACGCTTGCTGTACCGATCCATACTCCTAGACTCTTTATTAGGAGGATGGACGGACGTCGAAGCCTCTGCTACATCTTGCTGGGTAGCAGATGCCACCACCATAGCATCTACTGCCACGCCCTTGGATAAAAATTCTTTGTCTGGAGGGGCCGAAAGGAACTTGTTGGGGCGAGCAGGCACCGGTTCCACAGAATCCGGGTGTTCCCACACCCTTCGAGAGATCAAATCCAGAAGCTCATCGAAGGGTGGAGACACCCAGGAGGCGGAGGGCTGAGCACCAAAGGCCTTGAGGAATACCGACTCCTCAGCAGAAGGGGGTTTGGACTGCCAGTCGCCTCGTTGTTTGAGGATTTCTAATATGTCCAAGAAGACATCATCCGAGGGGCGACTTTGGGGACCCTTCCGCATCATCGAGGTCGGTATCCGATGTAAGAGACTCATCAGGGGAGTCAATGTGTTTCCTCTTACACAATTTCTTTCTGGGGGTTCCTCCAGCGTCGGAGGAACCTCCAGGAAGAAGGAACCACCGTGGGGGTATCCTCAGGCCTAGGGGCTCCGCTGTGAGACAGGGAACTCCGGAAGCACCAGTCTCCAAATCCATGGAAGGTGGTGGTGAAAGAGTAAGTAGCCACAGAAGATTTGGCTAAGGCACTCCTCATAGCATCAAGGCGGACCCCAGAATCCTGGGAAGGTCCAACCCTCGAGGCTACAACGGACGTAGGAGCCCCTGCAGCCGACGCACCGAGAGGGAGGCTAGGAACCGAAAGAATCGGGCCCGAAGCACCCCCCCCCGGGCCGACAGAGGAGGTCCCGTTCGAACCCGACCCAAGAGGCGGGGTAGAAGTAAGAGTCGGAGCCGACTCAATTCCGACCTGATCCACCAGCACTGACTCCAACGGCGCCGAGGCTGTTGGAGGAGGAATCGACAATGTAGGACGGGCAGTCGGCTCCAGTACCAACTGGGTCGGAGCCGACATCAATTTGGTAAAGACTGGAGACTGGAAAAGCTTCTGAAGTACCCTGTCTATGTCTGAATCGGACATCCTCGAAGATCGGGACGAAACCGATCGGGTCCGAGAAGACTTCTCCATCGGCTCCGATAGACAAGGGGACCGGCTCCGTAAAGGTTCCATAACTATCGGCGCCGAGGAAGCTACCATCACTACTTCAACTTCTCGGGCCGACAAGGGCTTGGCACGAGGAAGTGTCTGAGCATGTAACCCTTATCGGCTCCGAAGACAATGGAGCCGATGAAGGTGACACACCTCTCGATGCTCGAGCTCTCGGCTCGAAACTGAAGGAGTCGAGGCAGGAGACATCGAGGCAGACCGTTCCACCCTCGGCTCCGAAGTCCGTGGAGCGAAGGAGAAGCCTGCCTAGATTTTTTGTTGTCGGTTCCGACGGACTGGTCGGAGCCGACGACTTCTTTTTCCTTTGGGAAGTAGGAGAGCCAGAAGTTAAAGCTTCCTCAAAGGATGGGGCAATCAGCCCTTTTAAAATTAATTTGTTTTTCCTCTCTTGGAGGACTCGAGAGGAAAAAGCGTGACATACACTGCAGGACTCTTGAAGATGTTTAGGCCCTAAACAGTACACACATAGCGCGTGGTCATCTGTTATCGACATTTTATACCCGCACTTAGTGCATTTTTTGAATCCTGAAGGCCTATGCTCTTTAGACATTGTAACTTCACTAACAATTAAATTGACAGGAAAAAAACAACCACAACAAAAAATGACACAAATTTCACAGGGCTAGGCCCCTCTAATTTAAACGGAACCTCCTGTCGACAAACAGACACAATCACCACAGATTACCTCAAAAAAGGCACAAGCAAAACTTCCACACACAATAAAACTATAACAGTATCACAACAGTAGCTGTTAAAACAGCTTTTGGGGAAAAGAGAGAATTTTCAGACAAAAAGTTTTATCTGACTAAAAGTACTTAGCTCAGCCAAGTCCGAGACCACGTCTATGCTCTTGAGCGGCAAACGAGATCTGGGGAACTAGTGGTGGTGCATCCTGGGATATAGAATAGCTCAGCCAATAAGAGACTACGCTCTATTGTATTCGGTGCCGAGTCGGAGCCGAGGATCGGCTCCGAACCCATATGTATTGAATGTAGGCGAGATAGGATCACATTACATCTTTACATTAACAAGTGATTCAGGAGCAACCTTTTTTTTTGTAATTAGTGCATATTTTAGTGGCTTGGTGATTGCATTCAGACACTTTGTATTTCATTTCATTTTATTATTCCTATACCTTTTGTGCATTCATTTCTTTTTCCTTAAAAGCTTTGATAAATGTTATACTATAGTTTCTTGTTCAAGCGTCCCTTTATATCTTAATCTATTGGATACATTTTTTAACAATGCCCAGCCACCATCATCTGAGTTATCTACACATCCATCAGTCTAATTTACACTATTTAGATCATGCAGTAATTTTATTTTATGCAGTTTTTCCATGTTATAATTGACTGTGTCTCTTTTTTCAACACAGAATCATTTGATTTGTTGGAAATATTGTCAAGATTTGATGAACCAATCAGCTGTGTTATCTTTAAGTTACTAATCATTCCTTCCAAATTTACCAGAACTAAGTCCAATGTGTTAGTATTATTACATGCAGGGGAAATTATAATTTGTGTGAAACTTTAAGCATTCATTGTATCCAAAAAATAAGCTACCAAATATGAACTTAATTGGTTTGTGTGCCTATTTATGTGGGGGGGGGGGTCACTAAAATCTCCACAGAATAATATTGGTTGGCTCATCTAAATAATCCTGCAGTCATTGTAAGGAAAATATGTAAACTACTCTTTGATGTGCTTTGGTATGGGATGATTCTACATTTACCGAAAGGTATAACATTTGTGAGACTTATACAATCACTCCAAAGTGTAACATTCTTCAAACGTTTACCTATTAGGTTTTCTTCAGCTCTCCTTTTTTTTCTAGAAAACTAGTAATGAATTTATAGATCAGTAACACAATACCTACATTCTTCTTACCTCTTCTAACATTCTCATACGTGCATACTAAATTCAGGGAATGTCAGATTATTAGCGTCCCTCTAACATTCCTACACATATTAAATTCAGGAAATGCCAGATTATTAGCGTCCTAAGTTTCAGTTATTGCTGAAACTGCTGCCCTTGTATAATTAAGTCAATACATACAGATGGCATACAGGCACAAAGGTTGGGGGTGATGATGTGTAGAGTCAATTTAAATGCCAGTTCTTGGGACCTCAAATATTGCCTATGGCTGATGGAACTCCAGTGGGGAACCATGGTAATGTGGGGGTGAAAGCCTCTGGTGGCTCAATAGATGGAACCTACTGGTTCAGTGTGTCTGTAACCTACTGTAGGAGGTCTTACATAGGTTGAATGCATCTCTTCACTACCTATTTAACTGCATCCCCTACCAAATCTCAAAGATTACTCCTTTAGTGGCTTTCCAGGCTACATCATGCCTGGGTGACAACAGAACTAATGCCACCCTCCTTGACCCTGAGAGGGCATTTCCAGGTGGAGACTGTTTCCAGGTTTAGGAGGATGTGATTCCCCTGGGATCCCAACCTGTGAAAATATAACATAAGAGGGAGAAAAAAACATTAAAGTAATAAATAAATAAGAAAGAGAAAGAGAGAGGCAAGATGTAGACAAGAAGGACTCATAAGTTGTTGTTACAATACTTTATTGACAATGCATATTAAACATTTCTTAAGCAGGTTTACTTCATGAATTTGTGCTACATATTACATTATTCAATATGACTGCCAAATAATACTATTATTGAGTCTTGTAAAAGGCTTACTTATGATAAATGCATTATTTCTACAGTTATATTTGAAACAGTTCAGCACAAATTGTAAAACACATTTTATTCTTGCAATACACTGTTTAATCAGATAATGAATGACTGTATTGTTATGCTTCCATAATAAGATGACTAATACTCCTGTACCTTCAGTAAGCCCCTTAAGCCTCCTGGCTAATTGGCTCCTATTGTGGGAGATTTCCTCCTCATCTGTTGGGATCACAGGGGAATCACAGCCTCCTAAGTCAGGAAACAGCTCGCGTACAATAACTGCATAACACAGTAGTGTAAATAACTAGTTAGGTAGGGGTTCTAATCTTAGTTCTGGCTAATGTGTGTGTATGTGAATATAAGTGTTTGTAAGTGGGTATGTTTGTAGGTTAAAGTATTTATGAGTGGATGGGAAATAGAAAGTTCACCCCAGGGATCACTCCAGTGGGACTTCTTGTTAGAGGCACTGGGAACAAACATTGGGCGGCATGATGCCAGGGCACTTCTATGGGCTAGGCTTGTAAAGGTTCCAGGGCCATTAACCTAGTATACATCTATGACCCTATGAAGGTAAAAAGAAAAGGAATGAATATTTGTTTAACTATGCTATTACCTTGGCTATACCTTGCTTTATTAATGCAAACTTCAGTCAGTAAGTGATGGTCTGCTTATATTCTGACAATCTTTCATTTAATTTTTAGTCTTCTGCATTTTCTTGGTGCAAGAAATTATTAGAGAATATACTTTGTTCCTGAGATTGGCTGCACTGAAAGGTGCCATAGTACCTAGGGATGCGGGTGCTCTTGCTTATTGTCAAATTGCTTTTTATATTTCCTTATAGCATTCTAACATTCACAAGAGCATATTCTTGATGAAAAAATGCATTATGATTTACAGAACTTACTTGCATTTTTCTGAGACAATACATTTTCAATTACCTTTAAGGCATACGATTCATACTTATTGGTAAAATGAATTGAGCAGCATAGCATGCATCAAACTGTGTCCAGGTTATACACTTACTGCTTTGCTCCCACCCCGCACTGTGCATAAGTTGTGATGGCTAGCTTTGTTTAGCCATTTTGTATGTGCAACAGTTTTTTTATAAAAATGTTACATATTTTACACAATCAAGCAGTTTGTACCTCAATAAAACAGATAGGCCTTACTTATTCCTACTACTAACCACTGTAAATGATTTTAGGATTCCTACACCATGTCTGCATACTTTAAAAAAAGTTAAACATTTCATACACATTGACACTGTCCATGTATGTATGCATGTATGTATATTGACACACAAATAGAAAATGAGTGCAGTCAGTCATACATACAAACAGAAATACATATATACTTGCACTGAGTTTATCTATTTATAAATGCACAATTACATTTGGTTTGCATAAACTTTTTTACATTATAGGAAAAAAAAATAAAACATACTTATTGTACAATGCTTGCCTTCTCTTCTGCACCTGACTATCAAGGTTGGGTTTATTAACTGGACTGAGCAAGTCACATGGACTTCTTCAGCTTTTGTACTCATTAGTATTTCAACTTTATTTATTTAACATTTGTTTACTGGGAAAGTCCGACTTAGAACAAAGCCAATTTTCAGCAGAGGCCCAGGGAGAAACACCCCAGATGCATGTCTCTGTAATGTGGGAGGAAACTGGAGCACCCAGAGGAAACCTACGCGAATGCAGGGAGGAGATGCAGACTCCGCACAGAAGGCAAATCTCTTGCTGTGAGGTGACAATGCTACTGCTGCACCACTGTCTTTACTTATGTGAATAGAAAACTTTTGGCAGTGTGATATCTGCAGATGTGCTGCAGCAGTGTTTTTACAGCACTTGAATTAATTCAAAAGTGTATCAGTATTTATTACCTTGGTTAAAAAGTGTACTGGCAGGTGAATATGGCCTTCAGGTTGGCGATGCAACCTGTGCTGCTGCTGTGATGCAATCATTTATGGTAGATAAATCAGCTGATTAGAACACTTCTAAATGTTGTTTATGGTCCAGTTTTAAGAAAAATCATTAATATTATTTTTGTAAGGATTTCCAGGGGTCTTAGGGACACATTATTATTAGGTTATAATTAATTTGTACTGGCTACTGTTATACTGAATACACATGAGTAAGTTATGGAGTGCTTTTTATGGTTAAGATTTGCTGTACACTTAAAGGCGCCTTCTTGTTCAGTGCCTTTCAGTGCAGTGTATCCACAGCAAGTAGGGGTCAGTTTATATCAATTGTACGTCATACACACTCATGCAATGGTGTGATTCATTGAGTGGAACGTCATTTGCATAGGAGCTTCATAAATCAGCCTAACTTTTTGTTAATGAGCCTATCAGTTTAGCTTGCTCTGAGCTGTTTTGCCACTGACAGTTCAATAAAAGCTTGTACAAATTAAAAAAAATACAGAAAATGTTAACAGTAAGATAATATTAGGAACTCTACAAGATTACTGCAATTCAGTGACAACAGCTTATTAAAAGCATATTTGTACTGGTCAGGTATATCAAATATGACTTTTTTAGCATTGTTAGGGTTTAGTGGAGTGAGAAAGCAAATGGTGCCATTTTAGCAGATGAATACATTTTCATACTTTACGGCCTTTATAAAGGGTCACGGGGAAGTAGTGCAGCATAAGTAAATTAACTATCATGCTTATGTTAAAACCACATAAGTACCTGCAGAAAATAGTCACTGCAGATAATTAAAATAGCACACAGTGTACTTATGTAATATCTATCACTAAACTGTCTCTTTGTGAGTGTCCTGAGTGAACTGGGTTTTACTGTGGCCATACATTAATGATTTCAGGTTACAACATGATACATCATCAGGGATCAAAACAGAGCATCAACTTCACACCAGAGGAGAGCCACATTCTAGTGCTCAAAGGACATATGGAAATCTCTGTTTGGGGAAGGGGAACCAAGGCAGGCACAGAGAACTAAGGTATGGAATCAAATAGTGACTGACATCAGTGCTGTTGGGGGAAGGAACAGCACATTGACACAGTTTAGGAAAAAAGCAAACGACTTGAGTGGGATATGCAAGGACAAAAGCTGGGCAGAATGCAGCTGCCTGCAGGAGCATAGGTGGGGGTCCTTCCACAATCCAAACATTAACACCAAATAAGGAGTATCTTCTGTTCATAAGGGGTGATGAATATGATGCAGATGTCAGTGCCACAGAAATCATCACAGGAGGCGTGGACAATATTACTTTCAGACTACCACAGCTGCCACAGTATGGCACTATAGAAGGTTAGTGCTTAGGTGGTAATAATTCATTTACTGCCAAGAATAGCTGTGTAACTATAACCCAATGCATCTCTATATACTAGGTGCCCATCTTCATAGGGTATGCAACACATTTCATAATGTTTGTGCAGTAAATTTCTGCATCATGTTTTTATAAATAAATAATTTTTGGTTGTCATGGCATAAACTTATCAAATATTCATTCACAGGTTCATCATTACAACCAAACATGTCCAATGCATCAGCTCAACAAACTGAAGTTGAGAGCACAATGGCTGTCTACAATAATGCCATAACTCTCATACTCATGACACAGCCCGAGGAAAGTGGCACACACTCACAAAGTGTACTGGCAGAACCCCCAACCCACAGCAGGTACATAACATCATAAATAGCAACACAAGTTCACTCAAACAACTCAGTGATGACATAATATTGCAACTTGAAGAGGGAGGTCAACATGTATTTCAATGTCAGTGTCTTGTGAACCACAAGAGCACATTCAGGAAACTCTACCACTTCAGAGTTAGGAGTACTCACTGTGACACATATGCAAGGAGATACAAGGAGAAGACATATGCCACAGATATCCCAAAGACATGCAATGTCTTGGCTTCCCAGCAGCAGATGTTCTGTGACATTGTTCAACCACTGTCACAGAGAGTCAGGAAGAGATGGCTAGAAAAATGCAGAGTGTATGTGAAGAATTTCATCAGTACATGGGAATATTGGCAGCAAGGGACAATGCCATGATAATCCTCACATAAAGTATGGTGGTACACACACACACACACACACACACACACCAAGGGACAATGCCATGATGATCCTCACATACAGTATGGTGGCACACACACACACACACACACACACACACACACACACACACACACACACACACACACACACACACACACACACACACACACACACACACACACACAATCCAAGCGCACGTCTTTGCGAACATTAGTAAGAACTTACTAGACTCAAATAGAAACTCATCTGGATGTGGACAGAGAAGTGTCCGCACATGTTGGGGCCATGTTGGCCACACACCATGTGATTCACAAGGTACTACTGCATGGGTCATGGGTGACATAACACAAAAGAAGGTAGGCAGGACTCGTCAGTCTTCCTCAACACATGATGTATCCTCACAGTCAAGGTCTTGGTGAGACGGCACTGTTGGATCAGGGTCTAGAAGATATTCATCATTCTCACTGCTGCAGTAGCCCAGGATGCAACAACTGGCCAGCATCACAAAGCTCTGTCTCCCACCTACACGTGTGACTGCTGATTGACTATCCCCAGGAGGGAAATCATCAGTCAGACTGTAGACTTCAGTAGTTTTTGCTGTCTCAAGAAGCAGATTTTTTTGCCTTGCAAAAGCAGCAGTCAGCTTCAAGCTCCATTTCTGGCAGATAAGTACCCATAAGGGAACCCTTACACACAGAAATTATTGAGTTTTTAAGAAAATATTATATATTTTATTTGCTGACTAAAAGCAGTATTTCAGCTTTAAGGAAACTGGTATGTTTGCAATATCAGAAGTTTCCTGTCAGAGACACTATTAAAAAAATGATTATTTTTGAGTATTAGGGTTACTTTTGTAGTAAAAAAAATGCACTGCTTTTGACAACTTTTTATTTTTATGTGCATGTTTTAAGGACCAGGAAGTGTTTTACTGGACAGGAAACATTTTTCCTGTTGAATGCTTGTAGACACTGTGACAACTTTCATTTCTTTCTGTCAGTGAACTTCAGAAAAGAAACTGAGTTCTGACAAAGATTTCTGCATACTATGTGTGCCTTTATGACTGAAAGGGGACTGTGTGGGGAAATGTAAGTGTGTGTGCTACTTTTGAATACTTGTTTGACATCTTACCTTCCAACAAACTCGTTCCAGCAATGCTTATCGGCAATCAGGCTTCTCCTTGGTGACAGCATGGATACTTACTCCACTCTGGCTGGTTCTTCTCCTGATGTACTTACAAAGAAAAGGCAACACAATAAATAGCACTTGCCACCACTGTGAGCTCAGACAATGCCTCAGCCATTGGTAGGTCATGTGGTAGTGGAAGACCTTTGTTCCTCAGACTACTCACTTATTGCTTCGGGTTTGTCTGATGTAGTCTCTTCAATCACCATGGATCATGCATCAACCTTGTCCTCTGTTGCTGTTCCAGTGTCCAATCCAGTCATGGAAAAACCATCTTCTTTGTGTCTTGGATATACTCCTGGAAAAAGTTCCTCAGACTACTCACTTATTGCTTCGGGTTTGTCTGATGTAGTCTCTTCAATCACCATGGATTATGCATCAACCTTGTCCTCTGTTGCTGTTCTAGTGTCCAATCCAGTCATGGGAAAACCATCTTCTTTGTGTCTGGGAGATACTCCTGGAGGTTCATCTCAGGCTAGCCAGGGAAAAAGACCTTTTGCCAAGTGTGAACAGACATTCCATAGACAGTATTCTTCCAGGGAAGTCCCTGCAATGTAAAAAACAAAAGATTAGACATTGCTCATCAAAGGACATGATGTCTGCTCATAAAGATGATTTCCTCACCTTTGCCAGGTTATTATTGCAGGCTGTTAATCTTGGAACTCAGAAATCAATATCAGAGTGTAATCTCAATAACAAAATTCCTGAGGAAATTTTGTCAGAGGATTCTTACATTAACAGAAACTGTGCTTCTCTCCTTGAGATTCCATAGCCCAGTACTCTGATTCTGTGGAAATATATTCCTCTCCAGCTCCCTTGGAATAGTGCTCCTTCTCTGAAACTATTTCTGTGATGAATGATGCATTTTTGTGGAAAACAGTTGATGTTCTCCTTGAATTGAAGAGATATTATAAGCTGCAAGTGGATGTGCCACATACTACACCTATCCGTCCTATTTTTCCAGCCTTGGAATATGTGTTAAATGCTGCCTGTGATAACCTTGACTCTCAGCCTTCAGTTTCTGGAATGTCAAATAGACTATAAAGTTTCCTAAAAATCCAGATAGACTATACAGTACCTCAAGCTAACAAATTCTTGTTTTCTTATTAGATCTGATTCAGCAACCATTTCAACATCTTTTCCAGAAGGAACTGGGCTTTTAGTCAATACTAACCCTTTTCTTGTGGATAAAGAAGGTAGGGTATTGGACAGATTTGTTCCCGCAATTCCCATTTTTCTTATGTAATTTCGATCCTACCCTTTTCTAAAGATCCCAGTTCTAGTTGTTTTTTCTCAGTCATTGTATTCACTGCTTCTAGTACAGTTGGTTTAGCCTTTGATTTCCATTTTCTAGTAACTGCATTTTGGCAGCCACCAGAGTTAAATTCAACAAGTTCTTACTATGTCTGAGCAATTCTGATTCTGTATCATAACTCAAAAAAAATCCTTAATTACACCAATTTGCTGACCTAGTGTTTCTGTTAGCATAGTCTGCTGGGATTTTTTAATGTCTACCAACTCATTACTCTCCAGAAAATATGTTCCCAATTACCTCTTTCACCCCCATCACACCATTTGCAATCTAACTGAGGAAAAAATATTTGGAGTCTGCTTGGGGTATAAAAATACCTATGCAAATACTTCCAAACAAAAATATTAAATCTTCTAGACTTTGTTACATATTTGGGAGCCATACATATATCTCCCCATTGTTTCTTTGTGAATTGCTTATCCAATCTCTCTTCCTAATCTTTTCTAATCTCCTCTGAGTGATTCATATAGTTATCCTTCAATGTTTTATATACCCTGCTAATTACCCCTTTTTAATGGCCGCTTGTGTTCCAGATTCTAAAAAAAAAAAAACTCTACAAGTGCTGGTCTTTCACTAAGGATCCCGATTTCTTTCTTTTTTTGCCTATACTGTGATATCAATCCTTGATAGGGAAAGCAATCTCTAGCCTGCAGGCCAAATTAATTATTAGCCTCTTCCCATTTTATTACCTTTTCCTGTCTAATTAATTACTCCTATTTCACTGGTTCTTTTGCCAGTTTTCACCAGTAAATTCCAATCCCTTTTGCTTATTCTCTGTATCCCTAATTTCAGTCATCCCTATTGGCAGAATCCCCTTTCTTCATTCCCATGTTGGCTTAGGGCATAGTTCTTAGAATATGTTCTGCTACTTTATGAATATAATATTCTTTATGGTTATTGCTATTATCCTTAAGCATATGCATCCAAAATCCCTGTCTGCCCTTGTTTCTTGAGCTTTCCCATTTTATCATCACCTCTTCAACTTTGAATTATAGCTTTATGCTTGTGCTTTGCATAAAAGCTCTAACTGTGTAGCTCTGAGATACCCCTTCAAATCAGGTAATCCCAAACTACCTTGCTCTATTGGAAGGATCAACTTATCCCACTTGACTCTTGCCCTCTTCTCTTCCCAGATAAAAACCTTCAACTCTTTATAAACTGCTATCTACAGCTTCTTCTCTAGTTGATAAAAATATGCCTGACCTGTGTATAAGGATAAAGGGATTAAAAATATGTTCACTGCTTGTATCTTATTATCTATATCCATAAAATAGATCTTCCGGTTTCTCAGTTTTTGTATTAAATTTTCTTTGGTCTCTTCCCACATTACTTTGCTGCCATAACAGAATCATTTTGACCCGTACTCCTAAGTACTTCATTTTATCATGTCCCCATTAATATGGGTATTGCTGAACCAATTCTTGTGTGTACATAGTTTATAGCTATTGCCTTTGTTTTATCTTCATTAATTTTGTATCCTGAGAAGACATGAAACTGTCTCAAAATGTTCCACAACACTGAAATGTCCTTTACTGGTTTTATCAAATATAAATATCATCTGCAAATAAAGCCAACTTTTCTTGATTACCATCTTAAGTACATCATTTTATTTCTGAGTCCCTTATTTCCTTTGCCAATGGCACTAAATATAACACAAATAACAAAGACACCCTTGCCTGGTTGGTCTCTTCAAACAGAACTTATCAAAGAGGACCCCCCACTTTAATTTTCACTCCAGTATCTCATATATTATCATAATCAACCTTATAATTGTATCAGGGAATGCAAATGCTTCTGTTGACCTACTTATAAAAGTCCCAGCTTACTCCGTCAAGTATTTTCTCTGCATCAAGACCCACCAACAACAACAGTTTTTTTCTTATATTCTGCTTCCTTCTGGATCATCATTGTTTTATTAATGTTGTCAAATGTTTGCATCACCTTCACAAAATCACATTGATTCATATCTAGCAAGTTTGGCATTAGTTTAGCCATTATAAATATAAACACTTTATAATTGTGGTTTAGAATTGAAATGGCCCTGTATGAAGCTGGATCTGATGGGTCTTTACATCTTTAGGTATTACAGCCATCACCTGTTTCTTCCAGGATGTTGGTGCTTCTCCTCATCTTAAAGTACTGTTAAACCAAACCTGTCAGAACTTTATCACTTTCTTCCCTCCTAGCTTCCAAACTTCCACAGGAATACCAGCTATTCCTGGGGATTTTTCTGTAAATTGGTTATAAATCCCAGTTTTTTATCTAATCTCTTCCTATCCTAACTGCTAGTAATTCAGCATCATCTTTACTTAACCTTGGCATATTTAATTTTTCCATAAAAATTTTAATTTGTATTTTTTTTATTTCCATATTTCTCTGCGTTATACAGATTTGTCATAACATTTCTGAAATATTTCTTATACATATACAGGATCTCTGGTTATTTTCCAGGTTATAGGTTCCCTACACTTGGCAAAAAACCTTTTTACTTTCTGTTGCCTGACCCATTGCGCTAAAATTTTTTGTGCTCTAGAGTTATTATCAAAAACAGTTGCTTAGCAGCAGTCTTTCTAACTCATGCATATTATCGAGGTAGACCCTTATTTTCTGTTTAGCACTCTGCAATTGCACCTATACTTGTTCTGTGAGATTGCCCCTGCTCTGCAATCCTTTAACTTTTGTCAGTCTCTATAATTAATTATTGTTGCTTCTTAACCATATTTCTTATACTGGGCCTGGCACCCATGTCCCTTATGATCAGAGGTAGCTTATAAATGCCTTGCCCTCAATGTCCTATTTGGATACAGGACATCATTATTCTTTCAGGAAAACTTGGCTATGCTTAGAAAGCCCCCCCCCCACCCCAAAGTTGTTAGTCTAGTAACAGTCTATGAATCTATGAATAATTTCCACTACCCATTCCTTAAATTCCTCTCTTTTTAACATATAGGTAGGGAAATACCAGCATCTCATTTTTATTTCATTACCCTGCATTTGTATTTTAGTTATTATTGGACATGGTCTGAAATAGTTATTGGCTGCTTATCAAAACTTTCAATTAACTGTACATGTTCCTATGAAATATAATTTCTGTCTAGCCTAGCTCAGTTTTTGTACCTTGGGGAATAATTTGTAAATTCTCTGCGAACTCCTACTACTGAACTCACATCTTCCATACCAAATATTTTCATAAATATCTTCAAAAATCTAAACTCTTTTGTTATATTTCCCCTTCTAGGCCACCCTCAGATGCATCCTCACTGTTGTTAATCAAATTCCAGTCACCAGCAATAAGTAATACTCCTTGATAAAAGCTGATTATTTCTCCTAGAATTTTCTCAAGTTCCAGTTTTAGGTGGAATATAAACATATGCCAATGAAATCCTCATCTTTTGCTAGCAACCCCTTAGAACTACAAATATACCATTATTTCTTCCTCTTCTATACCCCTTTTTCTTTGTCCCACATATTCTACTGAATAGTCATCCTTAAATCCTTTTTTATCAAATTCACATGCTCAGTTCTTTCCAAATGTGTCTCCTGTAGAATAGATATTTGTACTTGCAATTTTCAATATACTTCACAGCTCTTTATTTTTGTATACATCTGTGAGACCATTCACATTTAAAGATAATATGGAAAGTGTCATTATGATAAGAAGTTATTATTCCCACCTGTTATGCTTAACAGCTTTTTTTTAACTGTTTAATTTCAGATTTTGTGTTGCATGCATACACTAATGTTTGGCAGGCTCCTCTTTTATACAGTTGTTTCTTACAAAAGGTTTTGTTTTAATAACAAAAAAAACCCCACCTCTGGAACACCCCCAAATCTATTAACTTAATACTAACACACAAAACTGTGTACATCTTGAAATAATGAAGTTCAATCCTCCTAATAGGAACAACTATCCAAGATTGACAGCCATATGTTTGAATTAACTTGAATTAACCTATAATGAAGGTTATTCATGCTAAAATGCATGATACCGCCTGTGCTGCTACTTCCACTATGAACAGTCTATTTTTGTCTTATCTTTATTCCTCTTCCAGATGAAGAAAACAGTCTGAATGCTTTCAGAAAATATTATTTGCTAACCAGTGAAAGAAAGATGTATTTTTTTGCCTCCTTATCAGATTGTCTCTATTGGAACATAAGATTCAGATGCACATTTGCCTTTCATTACACACATTGCACTGTAAATATTTATGTGCTAGAGGGAAACTTTTACATCTGATGATGTCAATTTTCATTTTATCCTTGACAGATGGGTTCAGTTCTGATATTGGAATCAACTCGGATGTTACTACAGCTGGGGCCAGCCAAAACCTCTCAAGCTTCACCTCTACCCAGAATCCTTTTCTCTCAATTATCCCAGATCTCATTTGCCACTTTCTGAAAACAGTCATGTCTAGCTACTCCTCTTGAGCGCTAGTGGGTTTAGGTAAATTTTTGTCTTTTTTCTTACAGTTTCTGCCTCCTTTCTCTTTCATCTTCCTTTTACACTTAGTGCATTTCTCCAAGTGTCATCATTGATAATTTTCCCCTCTACACTTTTGTGTATTTCCAACTATCATTGCTGATAGCTCCCCCTCCTAGTCTTTTTCTTGTCCCTGTATATACTTGTGTATTTCTACGACTATCATCCTTGATAGTCCCTTTTTCCCATTGTTTTCCTTCCTTCATAAAAAAAATATAATTAAAAAAAACCTTTCTGCTGTCGCTTTCCCTTTCTTTGTAGAGTGATTTTTCTTCAGATAATTTTTCTAGCCGCTTTTCTTTCTTTGACATGGCTGAGAAGGGTAAGGGCCCCTCTGGTTTCAAAAAATGCCAGAAGTGTGGCCATAAAATTCCCTTGTCAGACTTTCATTTGTGATGTGTGTATTGTCTTGGCCCTCACCACTTAGAGGAAGACTGCAGTATTTGTCATGCCTTTAGCCACAGGGCTCTTGTGGAAAGGTGTAATAAGCTTATTTTAAAAGGACTTCTTCCTTCAGCTTTTGGTGAAGCCTTATTTGCTGTAAGTAAAACAAAGACAGATGTTTCATCACTTTCATCCTCGTCTTCTATGGAAAAATCTAAGAAAAGAAGTCTCTTGGTTCTGACCTAACCATTGTTTCTGAAAGCCAAGAAATGGAAGACTACACTTCCAAAAGTTCCCACAGAACCGAAGGCCTCTGCTGCTGACACTCTGGTGCCGACATGCATTCCGGCACCGATTGCAATTTTGAGCCCTTCAACATCAAAGCCCTCAATACAGGAATTGACTACTGCTTCACCTGCTAAGACCACTTTGCCTAGAACTACCTATTTTCCATCAATTGATCCCTTTACTGGGGAGTTCCCAGAAGTATTTTTGCAGAGGCCTAAATCCCCTTCCACATCATCCGTCCGTTCCACCAAAAGTTTCTCAGAACTCAACATGGAGAGGTTAGTGAATACAATTTTATGGGCTAGAAGGCATTCAGGTCTCACTTCAGTACTGACCCCTTTAGATCTTGCTACCGAAACTTCTTTTACATCACTAACTACTCCTCCTCTAACCTCCTCGGAAGTCTTAGAGACCTCTGTTCCAGATGTCTGGGTGCTGAGTGTGCTGGCTCCAGAATTGTTAGCTTCTTCAGAGCCAATAGTTACCCTGAGCACTTCGGTTGTTTCTGAACCAGAGACCTCTCTTAGCTGCGGCTACCCTGCTTGTTCCAGGGGACAGGTCTGGACTAGGTTTTTCAGAGCCTTCCCTACTCCTCGGAGCTTCAGCTCAAGTTAGTTCACCTCTGGCTTCAGTCTTGATGACCGGTTCTTCAGAGCAGGGAGTGACCCCAGTTCAGAGGCAGTCTTTCTCAGTTCTGGGCTCCCTTCCCTCTTCGGGGGGGCTGGCTATGCGAGGGCCCTTTCTCTTGTATAAACTCAGTCAGCACCTCCCCCGCTCAGAACAGGTACCTTCCTCTAGTTCAGTTATTCCTCCTGGCTGTCAAATGGGACTGCGGGTGCTGAAGCCTCAGGTATCACAGGTACTGTCATCGTCTGATACCTTCCCAAATTATCCCCCTAAGGAGGTCCCTCAGATAAAGAAGTGCAAGAGGAAGCACTTGGATTTCCCCCAGGAATTAGTCACAGAAGACACAGATTTTGATGAGGGGGAAGGATCCCCATGGTCAACTCCTGAAGATGTCTTGTTTGGAGACATCTTGGAAATTTTAAAACATGGGGGTGGCTGGAAGTCACAAAACCCTTCCTCTAAAGGAATCTGTTTACCTGCATGCTTTTGGCACCCGCCCATCTACCTCTTGGCTGACACCTCCCACTGATGAACTCATTCAATTGATTTCTCAGTGGGCATGGAAGGCTCCAGACACATCAAGCCCATCCCCAAAAGACTTTATAAGATACATTCCCCTCCTGAAGATGAGCAGTTTTGGGCTAAATGGGTGGCTGTAGATGCTATGGTAGTAGTGGCTGTTACTAAAAAGGTACTTTCTGAGGAGAGTTCCTCTGTCCATCCACCCAATAGGGAGTCTCGGGCCGCAGACAGATTTGGGAAGTGGGTCTATGCTTTACTGACCTTCGCATTAAGGTCCTTGAATGTTTTGGTACATTTCAACAGACTCCAATGGGATCTGATTAAAGAGTTGTCAGACACCCTGGCAGAAGCTGTAGCTGAGGAAGTCCAAGAGAAAATGGCTTCCCAGTTAGCCACCCTGGAGTCTGTGTCCAATTCATTCATGAGGCTGATCACTCTTACAGCCAAAGGGATGTCTAGAGCAGTGAGTACAGACATAGCCATAAGGAGATATGCCTGGATGTGCCTATGTGACTTTGTAGAACCATTCAAGTCTTCTTTCGTCAATGCTTCTTTTGACAGAACCTCCTTGTTTATCCCTAAAGTAAAAGAGATTTTATCCAAGCGAGAGAAGGATAGTAAGACTCTTTCTGCTGTGAGAATACATTTCTCCACCCCCCCAAAGTCCGTCTCTAGGAACCAGAGGAGCAGTGGAAAAATGCGGTTCAAGAATCCCAAGGGCCTCTCCACGACACATGTGGAGGGAGCTCCCCCAGGGACAGATGGGGGAAACAAAACAGAAGATGCAACCCTCATGGCAGAGGTGGTCCGCAAAACCAGGGCTTCAGGGATTCCTTCCCAGGCAAGCCCTTTCAGCATTCCTGAAGGGAAGCCCAATTGTCTTCTTCTAGAGGCAGTCAGGGGACTCTTATCCTTGCACCTAAACACCTGGCTAAACTTAACAAAAGATTCCTGGGTGCAACAGATCCTATCCAGAAGCTATATCATTCCCTTTTCTCAACCTTCCTCCATTCTCAAGAAAATCCCCAATGTCCCACCAAATCAGAGGGATTCAGCCATACAAGAAATCCAGAAACTGCTGAACAAACAAGTCATCCAACAAGTCCCACCAGACCAACAAGGATCTGGAACCTACTCAATATTTTTTTTAGTGCCAAAAAAGACAGGGGACAGGAGACCAATTTTGGATCTCAGTGTACTGAACAAACCTGTTCGTCAAACAAAGTTCTGGATGATCATGGTACAGTTCTCCCCTTTCTGAAGAAAGATGACTGGATGTGCTCAATAGACCTTCAGGATGTGTCATCCTCATCTTCTTTCGGCTGTTCTCGTAAAGGGTCACCACAGTTGATCTGTTTCCATTTCTTCCTGTCCTCTGCATCTTGCTCTGTCACACCAACCACCTGCATGTCCTCTCTCACCACATCCATAAACCTTATCTTAGGCCATTCCTCTTTTCCTGTTACCTGGTAGCTTCATCCTTAGCATCTTTTTCCCAATATACTCAGCATCCCTCCTCAGCACATGTCCAAACCCTCTCTGGCTTTGTCTCCAAACCTTCCAACCTGGGCTGACCCTCTAATATACTTATTCCTGATCCTGTCCACTCTCGTCACACCCAGTACAAATCTTAACATCTTTAACTCTACCACATCCAGCACTAACTCCTGCCTTTTACTCAATGCCACTGTCTCCAACCCATATAACATAGCTGGTCTCACTACCCTCTTGTAGACCTTCCCTTTCACTCTTACTGGTACTCGTCTGTCACAAATCACTCCCGACACTCTTCTCTACCCACTCTATCCTGCCTGTACTCTCTTCTTCACCTTTCTTCCACACTCACCATTACTCTGAACTATTGATCCCAAGTGTTTAAACTCCACCTTCACCACCTCTACTCCTTGCATCCTCACCATTCCTCTATCCTCCCTCTAATTCACACACACATATTTGGTCTTAGTCCTGCTGACCTTCATTCCTCTTCTCTCTAGAGCATATCTCCATCTCTTCAGGGTCTCCTCCACCTGTTCCCTACTCTCACTACCGATCACAATGTCATCTGCAAACATCATAGTCCACAGGGACCCCTGTCTGATCTCGCCTGTCAATCTGTCTATCACCATTGCAAATAAGAAAGGGCTCAGACCTGATCCTTGATGTAATCCCACCTCCACCTTAAACGCATCCATCACTCCCAACGCAGACCTCACCGCTGTCAAACTACCCTCGTACATATCCTGTATGACTCTTACATACTTCTCTGACACTCCTGACTTCCTCATACAATACCACAACTCCTCTGTAGGCACCCTGTCATATGCTTTCTCTAAGTCTACAAAAACGCAATGCAACTCCTTCTGACCTTCTCTGTACTTCTCCATTAACACTCTCAGAGCAAACATTGCATCTGTAGTGCTCTTTTCCGGCATGAAACCATACTGCTGATCACTAATCATCACATCCCTTCTTAACCTAGCTTCCACTACTCTTTCCCATAACTTCATGCTGTGACTGATCAATTTAATCCCTCTGTAGTTACTACAGCTCTGCACATCACCCTTATTCTTAAAAATCAGTACCAAAACACTTGTCCTCCATTCCTCAGGCATCCTCTCACTTTCCAAGATTTCATTAAACAATCTGGTTAAAAACTCCACTGCAATTTCACCTAAACACCTCCATGCTTCCACAGGCATGTCATCTCGACCAACAGCCATTCCATTCTTCATCCTCTTCATGGCTATCCTTACTTCCTCACTCCAGAAGGTTCCCCCACATTCAGCTGGGAGCCAGTCATTACCATTTCAGAGTACTGCCCTTTGGACTCAACACAACCCCCAGGGTGTTCACCAAATGCATGGCAGTAGTAGCAGCTCACTTGAGGCTGCAAGGATTCCGAGTGTTTCTGTACTTGGATGACTGGCTCATAACCACTTCAACCAAGCATCAGTTAATAGTAGCCAGAAACTACACTGTCAACATCTGTGCCCATCTGGGGATTTCCATCAATCAAGAAAAGTCACATTTAACCCCGACACAAAATTTCGAATTCATAGGGGGCACTACTGAATACTCAGACAATGATAGCTTCTATTCCTCCAGAACATTAGAGAATTATGGTTTAGGTTCAAAAGGTAATTCACAGAATGAAGGTTCCAGCACAATTAGTCTTGCAAGCTCTAGGATCCATAGCAGCTTTTATAACTTTAGTACCATTAGCCAGGTTACATATGAGAATTCTACATTGACTACTAGCTTCCCAGTGGTTTATCTATCACCACCCCTGTCAGACCAAATTCTGATCACCATCCATTACAAAATGGATCTTCTTTGGTGGATACATTCTGAGCAAATTCTTCACGGTAGTCCCTTTGTTTTTCCAGACCTCACAGCCATAGTGACCACGGATGCCTCCTAGATGGAGTGGGGGGGGGGTATTATCTGGGCAAGACGGTCCAAGGCACTTAGCCCCTATTAGAGACCAAATTGCATATTAGTGGCCTGGAGATAAGAGCAGTGCTTCTTGTGTTGCATGCCTTTCAGACAGCTCTTCCTCAGGAGACTACTGCAATACAAATGGACAATATGTCAGTGGTTTGGTACATCATAGGTTCATAAGCTGGTACTAGGCTATTGGCTCTAGGGCCTATACAAGCCTAGCCATAACAATTCCCTAGCTATTTCTTCCCACAATATTTACATCCCTGGACCCCTATCTAGAAGGGTGACTGACGTGATCCCTGGGATGAATTTCCTATCTCCCATCCAATCATCAAGGTTCCTTTTGAAGAGGGCCAAAGAAGCCCTCTGCTTGACATGTACGGGCAGTCTATTCCAGAGTCTGGGGAGTCTCTGGGTCAGGAACCTATCCCTCCAGCATGTTTTGTTCATTGTGATGACAAGGTTTAGATCTCTAGAGTGTGTGGCTCTGAGGGATTGGGATTTCTTTAAGTGTAGCATGTCCAGCAGCTCTGGGTTTGACGTGGTCTTGTATGTTAAGCAGAGATTGCCTCTGAGATGGTCAACATAGGGCCTGTAATTCTTTTAGTGAGGTATTTCTGCAGCCTTTCCAGTTGTTGCAGATGTCTTGAGAGGTACATACCAAATGGGGAATTGTATTCTATAATGGGTCTAATGAGGGATGAGTACAGTGCAGCAATGACCTCCTTTTTTCTAGATGTAAAGCCCTTAGTGATGAGGTGTGCCACATAGAAGGGTTTCCTGACTGTGGCGATGTGGTTATCGAAGGTGAGACCACTGCCCACCTGTGTCCCTAAGTCTCTTATTACACTTTCAGCGTTTAGTGTACTGCCACCTATGTGGTAATTCACAGGTACATGTTTTTTCCCAGAGGGGATAACTATACATTTCTTGGCATTGAGCTTGAGCCCATGGCTCTGGCACCAAGCATCTGTTTCTGTAAGGCCCTTTTGTAGAATATCCACATCATTTGGGGATTCAGTAATGGCTCCCAGTTTGCAGTCATCTGCGAACTTTGTTAGAGAGAGTCCCTTAGTGTTGGCCTGTACTTCAGAGAAGTAGATGCCAAACAAGAGCGGTCCCAGGACTGAACCCTGAGGTACTCCACTTGTCACTTGTCTGGAGTGGGATTTGGAGTTGGCTACTTTTACAGTGTGGGTTCTGTCAGTAAGCCAGTTAGCAACCCATCGAGTGATGTAGTGATTAATGCCCAGCTTAGTAAGTTTATCTATGATTCCAGAGTGGGGGGTGGTGTCAAAGGCCTTGGTGAGGTCCAGATAGGCTGTGTGAATTGCCTTACCCTCGTCCACAGCTCTGGACACTGATTTGAAGAAGTCAATCAGGTTCAGGAGACAAGATCGGCCCTTTATGAACCCAAACTGGGTGGGGTCCAGTGTTTGAAGGTTGCCAATGTCTTTATAAGTTCAATGATAATACACTCCATGGCCTTGCAGATCAGGCTCATCAGACTAATGGAGCGATAGTTCCCAGGATCCGAGGTGGATCCCCCCTTGTGGAGTGGGATAACTGTAGCTGTGCGTCACTCAGTGGGCACGAAGCCCGAGGTGAAGCTATGATTAAACATGACACTTAGGTGAGGTGCCAGTTCATTTTGTAGTTCATGTAGTACACAGCCCATGATGTTGTCTGGTCCCATGGATGCTGTATTCTTAGCTTTGGAGAGAGTGCGTTTTTTTACCTATGTGGCTGTTATTACTGGAATTTGGCAATCTTTTGGTATTGAGATGGACCTTTAGGGGTGAGAGGGGGGTGAAGTTGGCATTGAATTGATCTGTCAGGATAATGGCAATATCCTTGGGATCATTATTTAATGCCATTCTGTTGCAGCCCAGAGCAGATCTGAGCATTGCCATTTAGATTCTTGACATAGCTATAGAATGTCTTGTGGTTGTCTTTGGAATCTTTGGCAATTTTATTTTCGTAACTAGCTTTGGAGGATTTTATGAGGGATCTCAGCTTCTTAAGGAGGCTGGTAAGGAATTTTTTTGCATCCTGGGATTTTCCTCTTTTCTGCAACAGTTTCTTCCTTTTGTTGTAAAGTTTGTTTATGGCAGGGGACCACCAGATTGGGTTCCTTTTTTTGGAGGACAGCGTCTTGGTTCTATTTGGGATGGCACAATTCATACACGAGTGGACGTGCTCATACAGTGCCTTAGTGTAGGATTCAGCAGTCGAACATTCAGTTCCCATTTGCATGGGTGTCATGAAGTTTGTCATTTCTGACTTGAGTAGCATGATGTTGGCTTTGGAGAAGTTTTTTTACGGAGGTTTCCTTACTGGGGGTGGGGGAGGGATGTGGATGTCAAGGGTGATTAGATTATGGTCAGACTTGACCAACGAGGGGGTGACCATAGGTGTGGGGCATCGATTTCAATGTTGGTAATGACCAGGTCTAGGATAGATCAATAAGCAGGGAGGAAACAAGTCTTACCCCCTTTGTCAAGAAGCCCTCAGAATGTGGCAGTGGGTGACCTCATCCAACCCCTTTCTAATAACAATGCACATTCCGTGGAGTTCCAATGTGATTGCAGACAAGCTGAGCAAATGCATCCTTGAGCCTCATGAGTGGTCTCTCAATCCAGAAGTGACAAAAATGATATTCCATCATTGGGGTCAACTTTGCTGCAACCTCTTTGCCTCTCCCCTAAACAACAAGTGCAGAAATTATTTTGCCTTGATTCTCTCTCCAGGAAAGTCACCCAGAGATGCTCTCCACGATTGCCCCCAGTCTACTATATGCCTTTCCCCCAGTACCTCTAATTCCCAAATTTTTACAAAAAGTACTCAGGTTGAAGAGTACAGAAATCCTCATTTCTCCCTTTTTGACCTTGACAGAATTGGTTCCCCTTTCTTTGGCCTTACTTGATTCGACAAACTTGGATTGTGGACCCCGTATCAGATCTCCTGTCCCATCCAGACTGTCTTATTCACCCAAACATTTTGAACCTCAAAATGACTGCGTGGTTCCTCCAATTCCATTAATTGCCAGGCATCCTAATATGTCCACTCCAGTATGTCACATCCTTTTGTCGGCTCATAAACCCTCTACTAGGAAACTATATTTATGTAAGTGGAAGAGATTTACAATTTGGGCTCATGAAAAGAAAACTGATCCCTTTTCTGCTTCATTAGAGTATGTTTTAGACTTTTTAGCATCTCTATTCAGTGCTGGGGCTTCTCCATCTACCATCAAACTACAATTGGCTGCAATTTCTAATTTTAACAACTGTTTAGAAGCATGTTCTTTAGCCTCTCACACACTTTGTAAATTGTTAAGAGGCACACTTTTCTTAAAACTCCCATTCAAAGATCTGACTCCTCCCTGGGACCTGAAAGTAGTGTTACAGGCAGTAATACATTTCCCATTTGAACCCTCTGTGGAATACAATCTTAAGTTTTTATCTTGGCAGACAATCATTTTGGTACCCATTACTTCAGCCAGAGGAACCTCAGAAATCCAGACCTTATCATCTGAACCTACTTACTTAGTTTTCTATAAGGAAAAGGTATATTTATGAATGAACCCCTCTTTTCTGCCAAAAATAGTATCTGAGGCTAACATTAACCAGACTATTAATTCATCAGACTTCTTCCCTAATCATTCTAACAAAAGAGAATATACCCTACATTTACTAGACATCTATAGACAATTACAATCTATCTTCACAGAACAAAAAATATAAGACAATTAGGTTAATTGTTTGTTTCCTTTTCCAGTGCAAAATTGGGCAATGCAGTCAGCAAGATTACACTAAGTGGCTGAAAGACTGCATTTCACTCATTTATGATAAAAATAAGTTAACCTTGCCTAAACTTGTCAAAGCTCATTCTACAAGGTCTAGAGCCACTTAAACGGTCTTCCAGTCTAGAGCTTCAATGGATGACATATGGACAGCAGCTACTTGGGCTTCTCCCCATACCTTTATTACTCATTACAAACTGGACTTGGTCTCTAGGGGAAGATCATCCTTTGGCTCGATGGTGCTCAGAAATATCCTTCTGTGAGTCCACCCAAGTGTTTAGGTAGCTGGGGACTCTGTCCCATCTGTCAAGGATAAAATGAAGATTGATAACATCAGATAAAGAAGTTATGTACTCACTATAATGTTCCATCTGTGTTATCTATCTTCATTTATCATTGACTTCCCTCCCTTCCATCCTCTGACTTTTAAGATTTTTTTGTGGAGCAGATCATATATCCTTGAATTATTATGATTATTCAAACACAGTAGATAAGGGTTCCATCTGGCTTACTTCCTGTAAATATATATATATATATATATATATATATATATATATAAATGTATATATATATATATATATATATATATATATATATATATATATATATATATATATAAATGTATATATGTTTCATATGTTTACATGCTTTCTGCAAACTCAATCTGAGGTAATTGAGAGAGAGAGAGAGAGAGAGAGAGAGAGAGAGGGATTTTGGGTAGAGGTGAAACTCGAGAGTTTTTTGGCTGGTGCAAGCTGTAGTAACAGCTGACTCAATTCCAATATTGGAACCAAACTCATCTGTCAAGGATCAGTGAAGTTAGACAATACAAATGGAATGTTATGGTGAGTACATAACTTCTTATATTTAGAGTTCTTTAATTTATTTGCATCCCCTTAAAGTTTGCTATTAAATCAAGACAAGGGCCTTAATCCACCCATTCAGCTATGCAAAAATAAAACAATTATCAGTTTTTCTTATATCATACTCTTTTTGTCCAGACTGTCTTCTCTTTTTACATTGCAGTGTCTACATTTCATAAAACTGAAGAAGAAGAAAGAAAAGAAAGAAGGGAAAATAGGCGCAACTGTTTACTTTAGTATCTCTATTACACACAAATTAAGTGTTACTTTATAGTATGCAGTTTATGTTATGTAGCATAAAAATACTGTTAAGAACAAAATGTTGTTGCTGCTACAACTTTGAAGAGATATGCCTGGGTATGTAACCTAAAGTGTACTAACTAAAGTCTGAAATTTTAAATTCTACTTTAGGTAAGGATGCTTTCTTTGGCTTGTCTACTTCTCAGGTCCTCAAACAATTTGATGAAGGAGGGAAATTAATTCAGGGAGTCTCTTAAGATTTTTAAAGCCCCTGTTTATAAATCTTACAAATCAGATTTTCCTTTTAAGAAGCAAAACAAAACAATCCCTGCCTTCTCAAGGAGAACGGAGCAAAAACGAAATAGCAGGAGAGGATTGACAAGAAACAATAACCCTTTCCAAAAAAAAAATGAGACAGTCTAATACTTCTGAATGACTATGCCAGCATTCTGCTTCCCTCTTCTCTTGTCCTAATCTATCCAAATCTGTCTTAGCAACTGTCTCTTCACACACCCCTTTAGAAGCAGATTGTGTCAGACTCTTGGATGTTAAAGGTGGTGCAAAGGGGTAACAGTTGGCACTAGATACAAAATCTCCTTTCCAGGGAATTCCTTCCCATCTTCTGAACCAAACAGAATTTACCTCAGTTTCTTCAGTACTTACTAACCCAAGGAATCATAGAACTAGTGTCCTTAAATAAAAGGGGAAAATGTTTCTTTTCTGGAATGTTTTCTGTGTCAAAGAAAGAGTCTTCATCCTGTTCTTTCTTAACCTATTTGTTAAAGTACCAAGCTTCAAGATGCTGACCCATCAGACTATGTTACCTCTCATCCCTTCTGTTCATTTTAGGATAACATTAGATCTAAAAGATGCCTATCATCACATTTTCATAGCCACAGACTTCAAGAATTTTTCAGATTCTCTGTGTCTGGATCATGTTATCGGTTCTTTACATTACCTTTTGAGTTGTCTACAGCTCCAATGGTATTTACAAAGTGTTTAATTCTAGTAATAGCTCATTGCAGATTGCATGGCATTCACATATTTCCTTATTTAGATGACCAGTTTATCTTCATACAGCCTTTTCCCAGATGCCGAGTCTTTAACTTGGGCTGAATCTCTTCTGACCAGTCCAAGGGTCCTGATAAATTTCAAAATCCTCCTTGACTCCTTCACATAGGATAGTGTTTCTATGTTGCTTTCTCAGCAAAAGGATTTTCTGACACAGGAGAAGGTGGGTTTTTATATGAAAACTTTCCCGAGATTCTTCAGGAGAATTTCTCAGGATCCCAGGATTCATGGCCTCTATTATTATCATGGTTTCTATCATCAGGTTACACATGAGAAAAATTCAATGATTTTTAAAATACACATGGACCTAACATTTGCATTTCAGATTCAGATTTTGGGATTTGTCAAAAAGGAAATGCACTGGTGGAGACATTAAATAGAAATATATTCAGGTCATCCCTTTTCTCCTCATGTCACATCCCAAGCCAATATGCAACTACAGATACCTCAGATTTTGCTTGGGGAGCAGTGTCCATGGGGGTAAAAGTGCAAGGCATGTGGAATGTTTCAGATAATCCAAAGTGCATAAATGTTAAATGGCTTTCAGCTAATAACCAGGGTCCCATCAAGGTTTATGTTATACTGGTCTGAAATACTTGTGTGGGTTACTATTATATGGCATCATTTCAGTATGTCTGCCCATCATTCTCCTCTTTTTTCTCTGTTTTTAGTAAAACCATTTCTGAAGGGAGTTTTACACTTGAGAACTCCTTGTAAACACATTGTTCCTCTTTCGGATCTTAACTTTCTGCTGGAGAAGTTAATGATGTCTCTAAACTTGCACATCAGGCAATTTTAAGGTCCATTACATGGAAAATTGTACTCCTCATTGCTTTAACATCTGCAGGAAGAGTATCTGGGTTGCTAGCTCTCATGATGGGTGAAAGCTGCAATGTTTGGCAAATAAGTCCCCAGTGGGGAACCTTCTACAGAGAATACTACCCTTTAAAAAACAACTGCTATTTATTTCAATAGGGGGGGTTTAGCTGTATTGTCCATTTAAGAAATGTGGTATCTTTCTAATATTGGAAATTTCTTGTCAGAGCTGACATATTTAGCTTCTCCTATTGTGGAGGCCAGTTTAGTGAGAAAATGTACTGCTTATGTAAACTTTATCAATTTATTGTAAAAAGTTTAGTATTGGGAAGTGTTTTATTTGAGCTGGAACTTCTATGGAGAATGTTAGTGTTTGTGCTCACAGTGACAACTTACTGGCATTTTTTTCTGTGTCACTGAATTTTATTAGAAAGGGTTTCTGACAATAATTTATTGTTCTATTTACACATTACCATGTTTAGGGCACTGTCTGTGTGAATGTAAGTGTGCTGCTTGTGAACACTATTTGACAACTTACCTTCCAACCAGCTTGTTTCAGCAAAGCTTACAGCATCTGAAGCATCCTCCTTGGTCACAGCATGGATATCCCACTTCTGCTGGTCCACATCTTGCTGTACCTAGAAAGAAAAAAAAAAACAACTTACCAAACAGCCCTTGATGACTCTGTGGCATCAGTCAGTGTCTCATTTGATGGTGGGTGATTCTGCAGTGGCTATCAGTCTTTCTTCAGACCAATCACTTATCGCTCTGGCTTCTTCTGGAGTAGTTCTTTTAGCCACCATGTATCTGGGGTCAGCAACATCCTGTTTTGCTGTTACAGTGTCAAAACTAAACTTGGGAGAACCATCTCTTCTGGGTCATGGAAATCATCAGGGATGCTGCTTGATGAAACTGAGGAAAGAGACCCCTTGATAGGGCAGAAGGAACCTCTCCAAGTTAGTCATCCGCTATAACTGTGAAGAAAAAACAAAAAAGTTAAACATTGTTCATCTGAAAACATGGTGTCTGTTAAAATAGAGGATTTTCTTATATTAGCTTAGAAATTATTACAGGCTGTTAATCCTGGTACTCAGAAATCTCTACCAGAAAATATAAATCAGCAGAAATATTCCTGAGGAAAACATGCCAAAGAATTCTGACATAGGTAGAGACAGGTCTTCCTCTTCTATAGCTTCACAAGCCCAATTCTCTGATTCAGGGGAAACTGTTCACACTACTTCTTTTCAATTTATTTTGAATGAGATATTTGTATGAGTGATTTAGGCTATATGGGATGTTTCCTGTATAGAAAACAATAGCAACCATCCAGCTTCAAAAAGCTCTGGTTTTCCTCCCACATCTTCACTCTGACTGCTGATTGGCTAATCTCAAGGAGGTAAATCAACAGTCAGAATGAAAGTTTCTTCAGTACTTTCCTCTCATATCAAAAAGAAAAAACATCTCTCGGCCTTCTCAGGAGCACCAATCCGCTAAGAGTTTCATGTCTGGCAGATAAGTCCCTAATGGAGAACTTCTCCACACAGAAATTATTGTCCTTTTAAGAAAAAAAAATATATTTTATTTTTTGACTACATCTAAAGAAATTCCAGTCCCTCCACACCACATGTTCCAGAGACCTCAACCTCATTACCACAATCAACAGAACATGCTGGAGGGACAGGTTCATAACCCAGAGACTGCTCATGCTATGGACTTCCCATACATGTCAAGCAGAGCATCTCACTGGCCCTCTTCAAGAGAAATCTTGATGAGTGGATGGGAAAGAGAAAATTCACCCCGGGGATCACTCCAGTGGCTCTACTTGACAGAGGCACTAGGAACTAAGGTCAGGTGGCACAATGCCAGGGTAATCCTATGGGCTAGGCTTGTAAAGGCTCCAGGGCCATTAGCCTAGTACACACCTATGAACCTATGACTAAAAGTGAAGCTTCCTGCAAGAGAACTCTATTTTTAGTTTGAGTTGTCTGTTAATGTTTTAGGGACTTTTTTGTGAGAAATGTACTGCATGTGTCAACTTTGATTTTTTGAAACAAAAAACTTTGCTGAGGGATGAGCAGGAATGCATGTGTCAGTGTAATGCTTATGCTCACTTTGTGTCAACCCACCTCCTCAGTTACAGCATGGATGCTTACATGCTTTTTCTTTTCGTGCTGTAGCTAGGAAAAAAAAACCCATGGAGTTCTTTTCATTGCCCTGGGGTCAGTCTATGCCTCACCCAACAGAGGGTGAACCTGAACTGGCCATTGCTTGTTCCTTAACCCAGTTGCTTACCTCTCTGGCTTCCTCTATTGTAGTCCTTTTGGCCTTCATGAACTGAGGCAAAAATGTCTTCTTCAACTTTCCAGTGTCCAGTCCAGGGCATGGTAGAGCTATCTTCTCCAGGTCTGGGAGACACTCTGGGAAATCCTTCTTGGGATAAACAGGGCAAGGCAATATTAAACTAGGCATATGTCCCTCTAAGTTCAAATTCTTCCACTGGAATTCCTATTAAGAAAAAACAAAAGATTAAATATTGTTCATATGAATAAGTAATTTGTGTTAAGAAAAGGAGTTCCTTAATTTGGCAAGGCAGGCATACCAGTACACAGAAGCACTACAAGGGGCATCCTCTGTAAAGTAATTCTTGAAGAAGCAGGATCTAATGATTCTGACTGTGACAGAGATAGTGATTCTTCTTCTACAGACTCCCAAGCCCAGTTTTCTGATTGTGAGAAAAATATTAATTCTTATCCTCCTGTGAAGGAATTTTCTTTTAGTCAGATCATAGTAGGATGAATGAGGTATTTTTATAGGACTAAATAAATGCCCCCTTTCTGAAATGAGGAGATACTAGGATATGTTACAGATGGATACATCTCATATGATTGTAGGAGATTACTAGGCTAATGGCCCCCGGACCCTTACAAGACCAGCCAAGTTCAGCCCTTGTTCCATATAGGGCCTAGATATATGGTCAATAATTATGAGCCAATCTAAATCAGCACCGACTGTCCCTATCCAAGAGGGACACGTGAAACCCCTGGGGTGAATTTGTGGTTTCCCATCCAATCATCCAAGTTATGCTTAAATAGGGTCAATGAGGGGTTCTGTTTAACTTGAATTGGAAATTTATTCCAGAGGAGAGTTAACCTCTTTGAGACATATATGTCTCTCCAGCAAGTCCTGTTGATGTCACAGGTTAGATTAAGGTCTCTAGAGCAAGTGAATAATGTACCATTTGACTTACAAATGTGCAGCATAATCATCAAGACAGGATCAAGGAACAGATCGTCTCTGAGTAGTTTATACAATGCAGAGCATAGAGAATCTGTCTGCATATGAATTGTGCTGCATGAAGAGTATCTGGGTTGCTAGCTCTCATGGTGGGTGAAAGCTGCAATTTTTGGCAAATAAGTCCCCAGTGGGGAAATTTCTACAGAGAATACTACCCTTTAAAAAACAACTGCTATTTATTTCAATAGGGGGGTTTAGCTGTATTGTCCATTTAAGAAATGTGGTATCTTTCTAATATTGGAAATTTCTTGTCAGAGCTAACATATTTAGCTTCACCTATTGTGAGGGCTAGTTTAGTGAGAAAATGTACTGCTTATGTAAACTTTATCAATTTATTGTAAAAAGTTTAGTATTGGGAAGTGTTTTATTTGAGCTGGAACTTCTATGGAGAATGTATGTGTTTGTGCTAACTGAGTGACAAACTGGATTTTATTAGAAAGGGTTTCTGACAAGAATTTATTGTTCTATTTACACATTACCATGTTTAGGGCACTGTCTGTGTGAATGTAAGTGTGCTGCTTGTGAACACTATTTGACAACTTACCTTCCAACCAGCTTGTTTCAGCAAAGCTTACAGCATCTGAAGTATCCTCCTTGGTCACAGCATGGATATCCCACTTCTGCTGGTCCACATCTTGCTGTACCTAGAAAGAAAAAAAACAACTTACCAAACAGCCCTTGATGACTCTGTGGCATCAGTCAGTGTCTCAGTTGATGGTGGGTGATTCTGCAGTGGCTATCAGTCTTTCTTCAGACCAATCACTTATCTTTCTGGCTTCTTCTGGAGTAGTTCTTTTAGCCACCATGTATCTGGGGTCAGCAACATCCTGTTTTGCTGTTACAGTGTCCAAACTAAACTTGGGAGAACCATTTCTTCTGGGTCATGGAAATCATCAGGGATGCTGCTTGATGAAACTGAGGAAAGAGACCCCTTGATAGGGCAGAAGGAACCTCTCCAAGTTAGTCATCCGCTATAACTGTGAAGAAAAAACAAAAAAGTTAAACATTGTTCATCTGAAAACATGGTGTCTGTTAAAATAGAGGATTTTCTTATATTAGCTTAGAAATTATTTTAGGCTGTTAATCCTGGTACTCAGAAATCTCTACCAGAAAATATAAATCAGCAGAAATATTCCTGAGGAAAACATGCCAAAGAATTCTGACATAGGTAGAGATAGGTCTTCCTCTTCTATAGCTTCCCAAGCCCAATTATCTGATTCAGGGGAAACATAGTTCACACTACTTCTTTTCAATTTATTTTGAATGAGATATTTGTATGAGTGATTTAGGCTATATGGGATGTTTCCTGTATAGAAAACAATAGCAGCCATCCAGCTTCAAAAAGCTCTGGTTTTCCTCCCACATCTTCACTCTGACTGCTGATTGGCTAATCTCAAGGAGAGAAATCAACAGTCAGAGTGAAGATTTCTCCAGTACTTTCCTCTCATATCAAAAAGAAGAAACATCTCTCGGCCTTCTCAGGAGCACCAATCAGCTAAGAGTTTCATGTCTGGCAGATAAGTCCCTAATGGAGAACTTCTCCACACAGAAATTATTGTCCTTTTAAGAAAAAATATATATTTTATTTTTTGACTACATCTAAAGAAATTCCAGTCCCTCCACACCACATGTTCCAGAGACCTCAACCTCATTACCACAATCAACATAACATGCTGGAGGGACAGGTTCATAACCAAGAGACTGCTCATGCTATGGACTTCCCATACATGTCAAGCAGAGCATCTCACTGGCCCTCTTCAAGAGAAATCTTGATGAGTGGATGGGAAAGAGAAAATTCACCCCGGGGATCACTCCAGTGGCTCTACTTGACAGAGGCACTAGGAACTAAGGTCAGGTGGCAAAATGCCAGGGTAATCCTATGGGCTAGGCTTGTAAAGGCTCCAGGGCCATTAGCCTAGTACACACCTATGAACCTATGACTAAAAGTGAAGCTTCCTGCAAGAGAACTCTATTTTTAGTTTGAGTTGTCTGTTAATGTTTTAGGGACTTTTTTGTGAGAAATGTACTGCATGTGTCAACTTTGATTTTTTGAAACAAAAAACTTTGCTGAGGGATGAGCAGGAATGCATGTGTTAGTGTAATGCTTATGCTCACTTTGTGTCAACCCACCTCAGTTACAACATGGGTGCTTACATGCTTTTTCTTTTCGTGCTGTAGCTAGAAAAAAAAAAAATTTTCATTGCCCTGGGGTCAGTCTATGCCTCACCCAACAGAGGGTGAACCTGAACTGGCCATTGCTTGTTCCTTAACCCAATTGCTTACCTCTCTTGCTTCCTCTATTGTAGTCCTTTTGACCTTCATGAACTGAGGCAAAAATGTCTTCTTCAACTTTCCAGTGTCCAGTCCAGGGCATGGTAGAGCTATCTTCTCCAGGTCTGGAAGACACTCTGGGAAATCCTTCTTGGGATAAACAGGGCAAGGCAATATTAAACTAGGCATATGTCCCTCCAAGTTCAAATTCTTCCACTGGAATTCCTATTAAGAAAAAACAAAAGATTAAATATTGTTCATATGAATAAGTAATTTGTGTTAAGAAAGATGAGTTCCTTAATTTGGCAAGGCAGGCATACCAGTACACAGAAGCACTACAAGGGGCATCCTCTGTAAAGTAATTCTTGAAGAAGCAGGATCTAATGATTCTGACTGTGACAGAGATAGTGATTCTTCTTCTACAGACTCCCAAGCCCAGTTTTCTGATTGTGAGAAAAATATTAATTCTTATCCTCCTGTGAAGGAATTTTCTTTTAGTCAGATCATAGTAGGATGAATGAGGTATTTTTATAGGACTAAATAAATGCCCCCTTTCTGAAATGAGGAGATACTAGGATATGTTACAGATGAATACATCTCATATGATTGTAGGATTGTAGGAGATTACTAGGCTAATGGCCCCCGGGCCCTTACAAGACCAGCCAAGTTCAGCCCTTGTTCCATATAGGGCCTAGATATATGGTCAATAATTATGAGCCAATCTAAATCAGCACCGACTGTCCCTATCCAAGAGGGACACGTGAAACCCCTGGGGTGAATTTGTGGTTTCCCATCCAATCATCCAAGTTATGCTTAAATGGGGTCAATGAGGGGTTCTGTTTAACTTGAATTGGAAATTTATTCCAGAGGAGAGTTAACCTCTTTGAGACATATATGTCTCTCCAGCAAGTCCTGTTGATGTCACAGGTTAGATTAAGGTCTCTAGAGCAAGTGAATAATGTACCATTTGACTTACAAATGTGCAGCATAATCATCAAGACAGGATCAAGGAACAGATCGTCTCTGAGTAGTTTATACAATGCAGAGCATAGAGAATCTGTCTGCATATGAATTGTGCTGAAGATCCTGAATTTGCTTCATGAGAAACCTTTGAGGTCTCTCTAGTTGCTGCAAGTGCCTTGTAAGGTACATACCAAAGGGAGCATTGTACTCTATTATTGGCCTGATGAGGGAAGAGTACAGGGGGGGTTATAGCCTCTTTTGTTTTGGAAGCTATGCTATGAGATAAGCAACATAGAAGGCCTTCCTAACCAGTGTAGAGGCATGGTAGTCAAAAGTAAGGCTGCTGTCGACCTGTTGTGTCCAAGTCTCTCACCACTGATTTAGAGCTTAGGGTGTTGCTATTAATATGGTAATCCACAGGGACATTGCCCTTGCCAAAGGGGATGATATTGTATTTTTTTGCATAAAGTTTAAGTCCGTGATTTTGGCACCAATCATTGGTTTGTGTAAGCCCCTCTTGTAGAATGCTGACATCATTTGGGGACTCAGTGACTACACCCAGTTTGCAAACATCAGAAACCTTTGTCAGCCACAGACCTTTTGTTTTTGCCTGTACTTCTGAGAAGTAGATTCCAAACAATAGCGGCCCCAGCACTTATCCCTGTGGAACACCACTGGTAACAGGTCTGCTGGTGGAGGTGGAATCCACTATTTTAACTGTATATGTTCTGTTGGTGAGCCAGTTTGCCAACCCACCTGACAATATATAGGTTGATCTCCAGCTGGGTGAGTTTTTCAATTATGCCTGAGTCATTGGCTAAGTCTATGTAGGCCATATCACAGATTTGCCCTTGTCCGGGGCTCTGGTGACATTCTTGAAGAAGTCCACTAGATTCAACAGACATGATCTGCTCTTGACAAAACCAAACTGGGTTAGGTCAAGTATTTGGAGACTTCCTATATCTTTGTTGATAAGGTCCATGATGATTCTCTCCATGGTCTTGCAGATAAGGCTGGTTAGGCTTATGGGTCTATAGTTCCCAGGTTTAGTGGATGCACCTCCTTTGTGCAAGGGGATGATGGTAGCGGTTTTCCATTTTGCAGGAACAAAACAAGTGTTTAGGCAGTGATTAAAAACAGTACTCAAAGGCGTTGCTAACTCTTGTTTTAAACAATTTAGACTATAGCCTGGGATGTTATCAGGTCCCATAGAGGCTGTGTTTTTGGCTTTGGAGACATGTTAATATCTTGTCTTTAGAGATAGTAGGTGGAGAACAGGTGGTAGGAATGTTCAGGGGTATATGTGGCGGGGACGGGAGAGATGTTTTCACTGAACCTGTCCACTAGTAGGTTGGCTATTTCGACAGGTTCAGTATATGTGGTGCCATTCACCACAATCTCAGTGCAAATCTGTGATTTTCCTTTAAGGCTTCAGATGTAGCTAAAGAATACCTTATTGTTATCCTTAACCAGGGATGCTAATTTAGATTTGTAGTTAGCTTTAGAGGACTTTACAAGATGCCTTATTTGCTTGATCAAATTGAGAAGGGTGTGCTTCCAATTCTGAGACCATTCCTTCATGTTCTTAGACAGCAATTCCTTCTTCTTCTTGTATAGCTTGTTTATGGCAGATGTCCACCAGGCAGGCTTGTTCTTTCTAGATGATCTTGTTTTAGTCCTATCAGCTATGGCTGAGTAAACACAGTTGTACAGATGTTTATACAGAGCACTCGTGTATTTCCTAGTATAGGTGTCCTTGCTGTAAGTACAGGAGCTTTGAAGCTGTTAATGCCATCTTTTAAGAGATTTTAGTTTGCTTTGGAGAAGTTTTTTAGCCTAATTTCTCCTGGGGGGGGGGGGGTCCTGTTGTAATCATTACTTCGAACGAGGCTGATTTATGATCAGACTTCACAAAGGAGGGTTGCACATTTTTGGTGATACACTGATCTCCCATATTGGTGAGTACTAGATCAAGAATGTTTGGGTCCCTTGTGGGGGTGCCAACTATCTGTTCCAAAGTATTGGAATTAATGAAGTCCAAGAACCTTTGGACAAGCAAGTTAGTACACATATAATTTACCTAATCCATGGATGAGTAGTTAAAGTCACCCATAACCAGAGTGTTTGGTTTTATTTTGAGTGACTCAAGTGGATCCAAGTAGGCAGGGTGGATATCCTGGTTCACGGAGTGGGACCTGTAGCCAATGATAACTTGGAGGGGGGTCTTTTCTACAGTTATTTGTACTTGAAGTAACTCTAGGGAATTATTCTGTTTAACCAGTCTAGGGGTGTATTTATCTTTCATGAAATTCATACTCCCCCACCTTTAGTTCCCACACATTTATTTTGTGGTCTGAATATGCGGAAGGCATTATATCCCAGCATGGCCAGGGTGCTCTCCGTGGCCTTGAATCAAGTGTTTATGACTGCACAGATATCCACATCTCATTCTTCTCCCATCCTTGCCATACTGTTAGCCTTGGAGGATGTGGTGAATGCTACCTGCAGTCATCCTGATATGCATCTGTCAGTCCCTAGAATAGCAGTTAAACTGTATAAGGCAACTCAGGCTAATACCTTTCTGTCCTTTCACCTTAGATCTGATCAAACAGGAATTTCCACTGCTCCTAATGCTGGCAACAGGCTGTTCATTTACACAAATCCTTCTCCTGGTGACAAGAAAGGCAATATTATTGACTGCATAGGTAAGAAAATGTTTTTTTTCTTCCACTTTATCCTAAAGAATTCTAAATTATCTGGAATATATGTGGATATTTATACTTTGTCATACAGATAGTGAGAGAACTGGCTACCACCCATCTTACAGAAGAAAGCTCTGTTTGAAACCAAGCTGTTTTGGCCCTGTCCCAGGTACCGGGACATGCTTTAAAAATTGTGTATGATTGTGCAGATACTGTGTCAACAGTTACTGCGATTGCTACAATATTGAGCAGATATGCTTACTTACATAACCAAATGTTTGCTGATTAGATAAAGTCTGAAATATTATATTCTGTTTTCGATAAGGTGGTATTGTTTGGCTCTTCTGCTACTCAGATTCTCAAACAATATGATGAAAGAGGGAAATTGATTCAGGGAGTTTCTTAGATGAATACAAAATGTAATGGACTCTCTGTTTCACAAAAAAGCCAAATAAACAGAACAATCTTTTCTGGCAAACAAACTTCTAAAACATATGATCTGAAAGAAAAAATAACTGCAAAAAACTGTTTTTTCTAGTAAAAAGAGCACACCAATAGTACAAAATGACTATGTCAGCATTCTTACTCCTGCCTTCCCTTTCCTCTAGCCAGTATCTCTACAAATCTGTCCCAAAAATTGGTCCTCAACATCCCCCCCATCTTAGCATCCTGTGTTCTGAAAGTGGCACAGTAGGATTACAAATGGCACTAGATAAAAAAAACTCTAAGGAAAATCTCTCTGTACCCTCCCAGCCAAACAGATTTTTTTCCCTAAGGTTCTTCAGTTATCGCACACCCAAGTAGTCAGTGAACCAGTGCTCACAGGTTCAAGGGGCAAAGGCTCCAAAGAAAGAGGCCTCTTGGAGGCAAATACAACATCTTTCATTTCTAAATCTACTTGTGAAAGTATCCCACATTCCTTCCAACAGTTTTTTTGGTAACACTAAACTTGAAAGATGTTTATCATCACAATTACATAGCCACAGGCTTCAGGAAGTTTCTAGGGTTCTCAGTTTCTGGGTCACATTATCAGTTCTTTGTATTACTCTGTGGTTTCTCTACAGCTCCAGTGTTTTTCAGGAAATGCCTGTCTGCAGTCTTAGCTTATTGCAGACTAAATGGCATTCACATTTTCCTTATTTAGATGACTTGCTTATCTTTGCAAAGTTGTCATCCAGATGTCATGAGTCATTAACTTAGGTTATGTCCCTTTTGACCGTTCTGGGCTTCCAGACAAACATTTCAAATTCCTCCTTAACATCCTATCACAGGGTTGTGTTTTGATGCTGCCTTCTAGATCGTTATTTTCAAAAGGTCTTTTTTGACACCAGAGATGATGGATTTTTATCTGAAATCTTTCCTGAATGTCTTCAATCGGTCTCAGAATTTCTCGAGATCCAGCGGTTCATGGCTTCCATAATTTTCTTGATTCTTCTAGCCAGATTACCCATGAGAATGATACAATTGCTTCTAAAGAAAACACATGGGCCCAACATTTACATTCTCTGGAACACATGGGCATAACATTTACATTCTCTGGAGTATCAAATGCCAGTTTTGGGCTTTACAAAAAGGGAACTGCATTGGTGGAGACAACAAATTCACCTGAACTCATGCTCCCCCCTTATCTCCTCAGACCCCAAACCAATCTCTTATTACAGACATGTTATATTTTACTTGAGGGGCCACTTGAGGGGCTGTTTCTATGGGGGTAAAGGTGAAAGGCCTTTGGAGTACTTCAGACAGACCAAAGTGCTTCAGCACAAAGGAGATGTTGACTATAATTCACGCCTTGAAGAATCTCCATAACCTATGGTCTCCAGGACCTCTTCAAGTGATTATAAACAATACTACAGTCATGTGGTCCATGAACAAGCAGGGAGGCATATATTCTTACCCCTTATACAAATCGGTAATGATAACTTGGGTATTAGTTCTCTAATATTCATTACCCTACAAGCATCTTACTTATGGTGGCAGACAAGAAGAGCAGGACTAGGACAGATCCTCATACATGGAAATTGAATGAGGCAGTCTTCCAGGGGCTGATGCAGCTGGGGAGAACACCTCATACAGCTCAATTTGTCTCCTTTTAAAACAGACAACTAGACAAGTTTGGTCCAGGGCTCCTTGCAAATCAATCTGGAAAACAAATGCATTCTTACTCCATTGGAAGGGAATGTTGCTTTATTTATTTCCACCCTTTCAAGTGATATCTGGAGTAATTATTTAGATTCAAAATGATACCCCAAAAATTGTGGTGACCCCTTTTGGCCCAGGCAACATTGGTTCTCCCTCCATATGAAACTGGCAAAGGGCAATTACCACAAGCCCTCCTAAAGACTGAATGTGCCTGTCTCAATCTTCAACTGACTGCGTAATACCTTTTAGGCACATATTTCTTGAAGACGTGCAGCAGGTACTTAAACAGGCAAGAAAGCTGCTAGAAAGTCTTATATTTGTACGTGGAAGTGATTTTCTAGTTGATATCTGACCAAGAATCAGAGGCCAATTAGGAATTTTGTACCACTGGTGTTCAAATATCATTTTCTTCTGACCTGTCTTATTCCTTCATAAAAGTACATCATGTAGCCATTTCAGTGTCTCTGTCAATGGATCCTTCTATTTCTTCTCTATTTGTGGTAAAATAGTTTCTGAAAGGAGTTTTACTCCTGCGACCTCTTCGTAAACAGACTACTCCTCCTTGAGATCTCAACTTTATACTGGAAAAATTGACTTAAGTCACCTTCTGAACCTATTCATCAAGCTGATTTAATGTTCTTGACTTGGAAAACTGTACTCATCATTGCTCTGACATCCACAAGAAGAGTATCTGAGTTGCAAGCTCTCATGGCAGGAGAGCCATATCTGATTTTCCACAGGGATATGGTCCCTTAAGAACAAATCCCTCATTCATGTCCAAAGAAGTTTCAGGGTATAGTTTAAAATCAAACCATCAGTCTCCTGGACTTCTACCCAGAACCTGAAAAACAGGGAGAAAGGATTTTGCATACTCTGAATAAGCATAGTCAGCTCAGGTTCTATCTTGATGTAACTAAGCCATTTAGAACAGCTAATCAGCTATTTATTTCATATCAAGGGACAAATAAGAGACACTATGTGTCTAAACAGACACGTTTCAGTTTGTTGTTATCAGCTATATAGTCTTCTTCCATGACATACTGGAATGGGGTGAACTCTACAAGCATTCTGAAGGTACTAAGGTAGATACACGATCCTCTGTGCATACGTTTACAAAACATTACAAACTGGATTCCTTTTCCAGGTCCAGGTCTAGCTTTGCTAGGACCATTCTCCAGCAACTTCTGGAGCTGTATCCTTCCTTTCTCATATTGGACAGGCTTTGGTAAGCAACCCATATAACCCTAAGGCTACTGCAGCAGTGGGAATGATGAACATAGTACAGCTGTGTAAGTTGTATTACCCATAACAGTAGATTTTCAAATTCCTAGCTGCTGAGTAGCCACACCAATCCTCCACCCCCTCCTTCTCTTGTATATCATTGTAGTTGGGATATAAAGTAGGGTTTTGTGTATTTCTACTTTATATGTTTCCTTGTTATTATTGGTTGGTTGGCTGATCTCTCCTTGTATGGGCAAGAATATCCTAAAGAAATTTTCAGTTTAACTGCTGATTTCCCTACTTGGGATTAACCAGTCAGCATCCAAAGTGAAAATATGTGGGCTTTCTGAAGCTGGACAGCTGTATTTTTAGACAAAAACAACCTATATAGCCTAAAGGCTACTGCAGCAGTGAGGAGTCTGAACATGTACTGTTATGGGTGAGTGTAACTTACACAATTGTATTTTTCTCCTGAACTGAGAAGATATTATGATATATTGCAAGTAGATTTGCCTCATTCCACTCATGTTCCTCCATTAGTGCCAGCCATGGATATTGTAGTTAATGCTGTCTCTAACTCTGATTCTCAGTCCTCAGTTGCAAAGAAAGCAGACAGGTTTTATAAAGTTTCTCAAGCAAACAAGCATTTATTTTCCACATCAGGTCTAGTCCTGCAATGACATCCAACATCTTCACTATCTGCAAACAGTCTCTTGTTGTCCTTTAATCCTTCCCCTTTGGCCAAGGACGGAAACCTACTGAATAGATTTGGTAAGAGAATATTTTCTTCTTCCACTTTAGCATATATAAGTCTTAATTGTAAGAGTCATTCGTGGAATTTGTGCTTTTTTTGTACTAACAATTTGAGAAAATTGTCTGCCTCACTTCTCCCTGAAGATAGTGCCTATCTAAATTCTAGTTGGTGCCTAGTCAGTAGCAAGGGCTTTATCACAGATTATACACCAATGTTCTCTAATATTTGTGTGAGCTACTAGTCTCTGGCCTCTGTTACTCCTCTATCAGGTTACCTCTTACAGCCATGCTAGCACATCTTCCCACGGATTATTCATCTTATTCTATATTTTAGTAAAACAGTTTTTATGGGAGCTTTACACTTGATGTCTCCTTGCAAACAGGTTGCTCCTCCCTGGGCTCTTAGGTTTGTACAGGAAAAGTTAATCATGTCTCCATCTGAACCTGCTCATCAAGCAGATTTAAGGTTCATTCATGGAAAATAATTCTTGTTGCACTGACATCTGCGAGAAGAGCATCTAAGCTGCAAGCTGCCATGGTTTGTGAACCCTATCTTGACTTCCATAGAGACAGAGTCTCATTAAGAACAAACCTCAATTAAGGTGGGTTTGGAGTTCACTTTGAATCAAGCCATTAGTCTCCCAGTATTATTTCAAGATCCTCAGAACCAGTGAGAAAGGATGCTGCATATTCTGAAAGTGTATAGGCAGCTCAAATCCTATCTTGATAGAACTAAGTCCCTTTGAAAAGCTGATCAGATATTTGTTTCTTATATTTGGACAAAGAAATGACAACCCATGTCAAAACAGACTATTACCTTATGGTTGTCCTCAGCTATAGCCTTTTCCCACTATGGTAAACCAATGCCATGCAGTATACAGGTTAATTCTACTAGACCCTTGTCTTCTTTGATGGCCTATTAGAAAGGGGTGGACACTAGAAGTATTCTATTGGCAGCTACATACTCCTCTGTACATACCTATACAAGGCATTATAAACTGGATTCTTTTTTTACTTGAGGGACTGGCTTTGGTAACACCATTCTAAGTCTATTGTAGTACTGAGAATAATGAACAGAGTACAGCTGTGTAAGTTGCACATACCTATAACAGTAGATGCTCGAATCCCTCATTACTGAAGTAGCCACACCCAACCTCTATTCCACTATTTCTGCATGCAGTTACTTGTTGTGATAGTAAATTATTTCATGTTATTGTAGTTAAGGATGAGCATGGGCCTTCTTATATTTTAGGCAAGAAAGTCCTGAAGATTCTTTACTCTAACTGCTGATTTGATCTCCACAGGGCTGCCTAATCAGCAGTCAGAGTGAAGGTGTGGGAGGAAGCCAGAGCTTTTGGAAGTCACACAGTTGTGTCTTTAGCAAGACACAACCCACATATCCTAAAGGCTACTGTAGCAGTGAGGATTTCAAACATGTACTGTTATGGGTAACTACAACTTACACAACTGTACTTTACTTTCTCCCAAGCATTTCATCAACTTCACTTTGAGCAAAGTGCCTTCCAGTGCAATTGTACAAACAGGTTATTGAAAGTTGCTCAATTTTATTTTACACAAAAATGTACCCGCACTATTTTCTAGTAGGGCATAATGATATATTCCAGGACCAACACCCTATTCCCTGTTTTTACATTAATGTTGCCAACAGCTAAACAACTTAAGCACACCAAGAGCACAATAATGCTTGACTCTTAAAATAATTATGCCTGTCATTGAATATTGCCATGGCAGCAGTAGTTTCAACCACAACTGCTGATAAGTTGGAAGCCAATGGTTGAGAAATCTTCAAGTTTCACAACTACCATTATGTACATTAACACATCACAAGCCACAAGCTTTTGAAAACAAATAATAAAGTTCTTTACTCATAATTAATAACATTAAATGATGCACTTTGTAAAATAAAATATACAGGCAACTATATTCTTACATACAAAAAACATAATCTGTTTTAACAGAAAGATGAAATATAGGAGAACTATGTTTACCAGCCAATCTGGACCCATCTCTATCAGTAACTAAAAATGTACATGACTTTTTTTTTTTATTTACCTTTGACATGTATATACAAGCAGCAGTATCAGAGGCAGATGGATTCCAGCTTGAGGTCAGCCCAAGAGTGCAATCCATCTGCACAATTCAGAAGTAGGCCAGTAATTAATTGCATCAATGCTTCCTTACTAAATAGAATTGCACATTCTTTATTTCATGTATGGTTTAAAATTGGATAATACTTTTCCAGTTGCCAAAGTCTTGTACTTCTGAGAAGACTGAAAAGACCTGAAGCTAGTGTCCAAATATGGTAATGCATCTTTAAACCAAACTCTCTGAAAAAGGGTACACATTTGAGAAGCAGTTTATTTTCAGTTTCGAGCAGTTCTGCTGCATAGTTTATCATTCCCACTGCCACAGTTGCATTTTGGACTATCCACTAAGATAAACCAGAATTGGCCAGCATTCAAAAGCTCAGACTCCCCTCCCCATCTCTTTTTTTGTCCTTGTGACAGCTGACTGGCTGAGCATATCCAGAGATACAAGCCTTTAGCTACCACAGGACATTATTGTTCAGTCTTTTTTCCTCCAATCAAAGCAGAAAGTCATCTGACTCTTCATAGGATCCAGTGCTGATTTTTCCAACTTACTTTTCAGAGAATCCTCATCTTGGGATCTCCTTACTCTCATTTTGTTATTATATTTATTATTCTTTCTATGTTTTTTTTAATATATTTATTTAATATTGTATTTTTGTCAGTGCTTACAGTAATTCCTGTGGGAATTTCTGCTTATATCAGCGTTTACTTGGCTTCGATCTTTGACAAATGTTTGTTTTTACTGTTTCTGAGGAAACTTTCATTATTTCTCTCAGAAGTGCAGTGTGTATGTATGTTGATAGACACTGGAAGCCTGTCTTGACTGTTGATACTCTGTTTTATTTTCAGTTTTTGATGGAAATATATTGCAGAACTTGGATTTTTGGCATTTATACATTATTTATTATAGGCATGACTCTGCTCTGTATGTTTTTAACACCTGACCATGATCTTACCATTAATTAAATTCTTTGAATGTACTGTGGAGATTTTACTCTCTCTGACAAGAAACTATAGTTTAAATTGCTATTAAACATTATTGTGTGGTAATTTAATATGGTTAAAGTATGTGGCTCCAATTTTTGACACTGGTTTGGTACATTGATTACTTTGGTGTTTGGATGTTGTGTACTGAAATTCTTTAAATTCTGTCTGCTATAAAAGAATTCTGAATGCATTTCAAACTGTTGATACTGACACAGTTTGGTAAAGTTTAGTTGTCTGGGGACATATTTATTACGAAAAAATGTAAATGCTTTTCGTGATACATTATCCAGCATTGCCAGTTTATCATTCTGGCTGGTGTTCTCTCCCCTGACTTGATGGATCATAACTCTGGCACCCCTATTAAATCCAGTTGCACCTAAAAAGAAAATAAAAATATGCCTCAGTATGTGGTTAATGTGGGGCCACTGCTTAGCCCACAGATCACATACCTTTTGCATTGTATCCTTCTATTGTAGCTTTGAGGGCCATTATGGAATGGGAGGTAAACACATCCTCTGGGCCTGTTCTAGTACCTGACACAGGTATGGGAAAGCCAAACTATTTAAGTGCAGGAGTAGTCCAGGGTATGAGACCCCCTTGTCAGACATAAAACTCTGTCCTCATATATTAGTGAAATGGACAAGTAAAAGAAACAGAAGCTTCATCATACAGCTGATAATCAGATTATAGATGTTTATAATGCTGATGTACTTTGCTTGGCTATGAGGATTCAGCAGGCAGATGATTCTGGTGGTTGTATATTAAATCTAATCATCTATCTCCCCTTCTTTCAGAATTTGAATGACAGGGAGAACAGAATCTATATACTCTGGTCATGCCTTTGCAGCTCAGAGAGGATATTGTCAATATCATGTACTTTAGAAAGTTATACAGCTGTGGAATTCCTGATATGGGACTGGAAATGGAGAACCTGTGTCAGTTCAGACAGCTCTAGTTGGTTGTTCCTTACTATATTGTTTCACATAATCCCTACACTCAGTAAAGCATTTCCAGGCAGGATTAAGGCATATTCTAAGGGCCTATATTATATAAGCAAATGCACTGAATTCTGAACGCTATATAATCGACCCACAATCCTGGAAAACCCAAAATATTGAACAAACGGATCAGCGTTTTTTTTCCCAGAAAAAAAATCGCTGATCTGTTTAAAAAAAAAAAATCAAAACACAAAATAAAAGTGGGGGGCTTGCTCCTCACATTCCCTACTTAAATATACCAACTCTGAGATTGCACCACAGTGGAGGAAATGGCAAAGTCCAAAAAACAGCCCAGTGATTTATTTTCCGTAGGGAAAAAAAAAAAAAAAAAAAAAATCGCTGATGTAATGGGATCCTATCTCGCCTACATTCATAACTGATGGGTTCGGAGCCGATCCATCGGCTCCAACTCGGCCAACTAATACACTAGCACGAAGTCTCTCATTGGCTGGGCTACTCCCTATCCCAGGATGCACTACACCTGCTTCCCCAGATCTCGTTTGCCGCTTTACAAGCTGGACGTGGTCTCGACTTGGCTGGAGCTAAGTTGTTCTTTTTTACCTTTTACTGGTCTTTGACCTTGGGGTTTTTCTCTATATATTAACCAAACAGCTGTTTTAACAGCTATTCTTTGTAATTTATATATCTCGTGTCTGTGTTTGAGTGATTTCTAGTACTTTATTTTTTTCAGTTGGGCAAGGCCCGTTTAAGTTAGAGGGCCTTTGCCCTACCTTTGACAGCTGTTTAAGTGCTATTTAAGTTTTGGTTAGTTGTTTTTCGGGCTAAGCCCGTTTAAATTAGAGGGCTTTGGGTCGTTGAACTTGTTTTGTCTGTGTCAGTTCACTGTGTTCTTTTTGAGGTAAAATTTCCTCAGTACTCGTGCCATTGTGTCTCGGCTCTTTAGTTGGCGCTTTTTGTGATAGTCTTATTGCTTGTTGAGGGCCTGTATTATGTCAAAGGAGCAGAAGTCAGGCTTTAAAAAATGCACTCGGTGCAGTTACAAAATGTCCATCACAGACAGCCATTCAGTTTGCGTTTATTGTTTGGGGCCGAAACATCTGCAGGAGACATGTAGTGTCTGTCATGCTTTCTCCTCTAGGGTTCTTCAAGAACGCAAGAACAAGCTGATTTTGAAAGGGCTTATTAAACCCTCCTTTGAGGAAGCCTTAGATCCTCCTGTTGCTTCCAAAAAGAAAAGATAGTCGGCTCCGACAAGTCCATCGGAACCGTCTACTAAAAAGCAAAAATTGACTTCTTCTTCCTCAGCTCCACTGACTTCGGGGCCGAGGGTCGAAGGGTCTGCCTCGATACCTCTTGCCTTGGCTCCATTAGTTTCGGAGCCGCAGGTTGGAGTATCGAGAGGTGAATCACCTCCATCGGTTCCAATGGCCGGGCGGTGGGGGTGTGCAGCTCAGACTCTTCCCCCTCGGCTCCGAAGAAAGCTCCTTCGGCGCCGATGGTGGTCCATGCTGTGGTGGAGCCGGCGCCGATAGCGTTGGAGCCATTTCGGAGCCGGTCCCCTTCTCTCTCGGAGCCGAGAGGAAAGTCTTCTAGATTGTCTACCTCCTCTAAATCATCGAGACTCTCTGATTCGGACCTGGATAGGGTGATACAGAGGCTATTCCAGTCTCCAGTTTTTACTAAATTGGTCTCGGCTCCAGCACAGTTAGCTTCGGAGCCGATCCCCCCTCCAACACATTTGATTCCTCCTCCAACCTCCTCGGAGCCGTTGGAGTCAGTGGTGGTGGAGCAAAGCGGAGCCATACGGTCGGAGCAGAGACCCCTTTGAGGTCTCTCGGTTCCAACTATGCTTCCTACCCTGTCCTCCGGTTCAGGGTTTGGTACTGTGACTTCTTCAGCCGGGCCCGAGGGGAACACTTTGGGATTGGGTGCTTCGGTGCCTAGTCTTCCCCTCGGAGCATCGGCTGCTGGAATTCCCACTGCCATCGTGGCCTCTAGACCAGTGACCTCCTTGGATTCTGGAGGTCCGGCCTTTGAGGCCATGAGGAGCGTGCTGGCCATGCCTTTGCCGGTTCAGCAGGATTCTACCTCACCGTCCCTAGATTTGGAGACTGGTGCCTCTGTTGTGTTGCAGTTCCCCGGCAGTGGGGCCCCAGGGCCTGAGGATACCCCCATCGGGGGTTCCCTTCTTCCGGGAGGTCCGTCTGAAACTGCTTCGGACGAACCCCCACGGGAGAAATTGTTTAAGAGGAAGCACGTAGACTCCCAAGATGAGTCTGTTACATCGGATACTGACCTCGATGACGCAGAAGGGTCCCCCAAATCATCTTCGGATGATATCTCCTTCTCAGATATCTTGGAGATTCTGAGACAGAGAGGTGACTGGCAAGCCAAAACCCCTTCAGCTGAGGAGTCAGTCTTCCTCAAGGCCTTTGGGGCCCAGCCTTCCGCCTCCTGGGTGTCTCCGCCCTTCGATGAACTCCTGGATTTGGTTTCTCGAAGGGCGTGGGAACACCCTGATTCTGTGGAACTGGTGCCTGCGAGACCCAATAAGTTTCTGTCAGCCCCCCCCCCAGAAGGAATTTTTGACAAAGGGTGTGCCTGTAGATGCTTTGGTGGTGGCTTCTGCCACACAGCAGGACGTGGCAGAGGCTTCAACGTCTGTTCATCCTCCTAATAAGGATTCCAGGAGCATGGATAGGTACGGGAAGCGTACCCTGTCTTCAGCGGCCTTTACCTTACGGTCGCTGAATTATTTATGTCATTTCACTAGGCTCCAAAGGGATCTCCTTAAAGAGCTAAATGACTCCCTTGTTGGTAATCTACCTGAGGCGCTGGCCCCGACTGTTGGCACCCAGATGACTACCCTGTTATCCATTGTTAACTCGTCCATGAGGCTCATTTCCTATGCAGCCGAAGGGGCGAGTAGAGCAGCGGGAACAGGCGTTGCCCTCAGGAGACATGCCTGGTTACGCTTGTGTTCATTTGCGGAGGCCGTCAAGTCTTCCTTCGCCGACGCCCCCTTTGATGGGTCATCTTTGTTTGGACCCAAGGTGAAGGACACACTAACTCGGTGCGAGCAGGAGGGCAAGACTTTGACTGCCGTTGGGGCCCGATTTTCCGCTCCTTCTAGGCCTTACCCCAAGGCTCAGAGAGGAGGGAAAATGTGGTTTAGAAAATCTCAGAAGTCTTTCCCTACTCCACCCAGTGATTCCCCCTCCAGAGGCGGGGGGGGGGGAATTCTGGAAGACGCCGCCCCAGAGGTGGCAGAGGCCCCGTAACTCTGGAGACCGCGATTCCTTTCGTGGTTCTTCATACAACCAGCGTCCCTGAGTTGTTGCCCGACTGTGCAACTCCGGAGCCAGTCAGGGGTCATTTTGCGGCGCACCCACAAGCTTGGGAATCCATAACAAGCGATCAGTGGGTGCTTCGCGTATTACCGGAGGATACATCATCCCTTCAACAAACCCCTTTCTTTAAGGGAAATCCCGGACGTACCACCCAGTCAGCGGGATCAGGCAGCATTAGAGGTTTCAAAGCTGCTAGAAAAAGGAGCCATCCAGCCTGTCCCCATCGACCAGATCAGATCAGGAACTTACTCAAGATTATTTTTGGTACCAAAAAAGACAGGGGACTTCAGGCCCATTTTGGACCTCAGTTCATTGAATAGTTTTGTAAAAAAATCCAAATTCCGAATGGTCACTTCAATCTATTCTTCCTTTGCTGGAGAAAGATGCATGGATGTGCTCCATAGACCTCCAGGATGCTTACTATCACATTCCGATAGCTCAAGAGTCCAGGAGACATTTACGCTTCCGCCTCAGAGTCAGTCATTTCCAATTCCGAGCACTGCCCTTTGGTCTCACCACAGCCCCCAGGGTGTTCACCAAGTGTCTGGCAGTGGTAACTGCTCACCTGAGAAGTCTCGGATTCCAAGTGTTTCCATATCTAGACGACTGGCTCCTTACTGCCACCTCCGAGCATCTACTATTCCAGGCGCTCAACGCCACGTTCACCTTGGGCCGTTTCTTGGGGATTACGTTCAATTTGCAAAAATCTGTACTACAGCCATCTCAGCGTATTACTTTTATAGGCGCAGATTTAGACACAAAAAGAATGCGCGCCTTTTTACCGGAAGCAAGAATTCAGGTCCTACAAAATCATGTCAAATCCTGTCTTCCCCCACTAAGAGCCCTGGCCCATCGGATTCTACAACTGTTGGGCTCGATGGCATCAACCATACTTTTAGTTCCCTTGGCCAGACTACACATGCGAATTTTACAATGGCTACTGTCAGCTCAATGGTCTTACCAGGAACTTCCCTTGAACCATTTAGTCATGATCACGGAGAGTTGCCATCGAGATCTGCATTGGTGGCTTCTCCAATCCAATCTTGACCAGGGGCGACCCTTTATACCTCAACGTCCCATTGCCACTGTGACTACGGACGCCTCCCAGGTAGGGTGGGGGGGTCATTACCTGGACAGGTCGGTCCAAGGCACATGGCAGATCCAGGAAACGCATTTGCATATCAATGTCCTGGAGATGAGAGCGGTACTCTTGGTACTTCAAGCTCTCCATCACGCTCTTCCACAAGGTCCGATTGCTATCCTATCCGACAACATGTCAGTGGATTGGTATATAAACAAGCAAGGTGGAACCAGGTCTTACCCACTGTGCAGAGAAGCCATGAGACTTTGGCACTGGGCGGTAGCTACCAACCGCTTTCTAATGGCAACGCACATACCGGGGAAATCCAATGTGATTACGGACAGATTAAGCAGGACCATTCTTTTACCCCACGAGTGGTCCCTCAACCAGAGAGTAACTGCGAAAATCTTCGACAAATGGGGTCTCCCTTGCTGCGATCTGTTTGCCAGCCCTCACAATGCAAAATGCAGAGAGTTCTTCACGCTGTTCCCTTCTCAGGGACAGATTCCCAGGGACGCTCTGACCCACATTTGGCCCCCCGATCTTCTCTATGCCTTCCCCCCGTTTCCCCTCCTACCGAGGGTGATACAGAAGGCCATTTTCCTGGAGAGCGAGATGATTTTGATTGCCCCGCACTGGCCTCGTCAAGTTTGGTTCCCTTTCCTACAGAGGCATGCGATAGAAGGTCCATGGTTTCTGGATCCGGTGCCAGACCTGTTGACTCATCAGTCAGGACGGCTTCACCCGTCTCTCAGGTCCTTGAAGTTGGCAGCATGGTTACTCCACTTCCATCTTAGTCTGAGACAATTCTCTTTCTCCGGACGTGGTCCACATATTGTCTTCTTCTCATAAACCTTCCACTATCAAACTTTATTCCAGCAAATGGAAAAGGTTTGCCTTCTGGGCTCAGGAATGGGGTATAGACCCTCTTACTGCACACCAGTATCGGAGGTTTTGAATTTTCTGGCCTCCCTTTTTCAGTTGGGCTCTTCAGTTTCTACCATTAAGGTTCAGCTAGCGGCTATCTCTAATTTTCATGCCTCATTTGAACCTTCATTGATGTCTCACAAACTTTGTAAGGCTTTCCTTAAAGGGGCATGGCTCCTTAGGCCTCCATTATCTCACCCTGTCCCCCCTTGGGACTTGAATATGGTTCTTGCTGCCCTAACTGCCCGTCCTTTCGAACCAGCTGCTACCTGTGATTTAAAATTCCTGTCTTGGAAAACGGCTTTTTTAGTGGCCATAACTTCCGCCAGGCGAGTTTCAGAACTTCAAGCTCTTTGTTCTGATCCTTCCTATTTGATTTTTCACAATCATAGAGTTTCCTTGAAATCAAACCCTTCCTTTATACCAAAGGTAGCCTCCTCTTTCTGTATTCAACAAACTATAGAGCTCCCTGTGTTTTTCCCAGAATTCTCTAATAATGCAGAATACACCTTGTATCAATTGGACGTCCATAGACAACTGCGTTTTTACTTGAATAGAACCGCTCACACGCGGAAATCAAATCAATTGTTTGTTTCCTTTGCATTGAACAAATTGGGTCAACCAGTAGCAAAAACCTCCATAGCTAAATGGATTAAAGATTGTATCATTTTTATTTATTCACAGGCTAACAAAGAGCTTCCCTTTCCAGTCAAGGCTCATTCTACTAGGTCAATAGCTACTTCTGTAGCTTTTCACTCCAAATTATCAATAGATGATATTTGTGCTGCGGCAACCTGGACTTCTCCGCACACTTTCATTTCTCATTACAAATTGGATGCGGTTTCTCAAGGCAGGGCTTCCTTTGGTTCCACAGTTCTCAGGAGTGTTATCCAATGAGCCACCCGGGATTTTAGGTGCTAGGGACGCTGTCCCATCAGTTATGAATGTAGGCGAGATAGGATCCCATTACATCTTTTAGTTATGTACTTACCATAACTTCGGATGTATGGGATCCATCTCGCCTACATTCATAAGTACCCACCCTCCTTCCCCCTTCCATTCGGATTTAGAGGAGCTGTAGTCCCATTTTGGTGATCTTTTCTTGAAGAACTTTAGTTGGTTATAGTGACTACTAGTTGTTCTGTGTTTGCATGGATGTATGAAAGCGAACAAACAAGATCTGGGGAAGCAGGTGTAGTGCATCCTGGGATAGGGAGTAGCTCAGCCAATGAGAGACTTCATGCTAGTGTATTAGTTGGCTGAGTCAGAGCCGATGGATCGGCTCCGAACCCATCAGTTATGAATGTAGGTGAGATGGATCCCATACATCCGAAGTTATGGTAAGTACATAACTAAAAGTTCCATGCTTTTGGTATTTTGCCATTTCACGTAATGACATTCGACTAAACAGCATTCGCAATTCATTGCGTTCACTAAAATAATAGGGACCCCATTCTAATACCATCTAATTAACAACATATTGGAAAGGGGTGGACACCGGAAGCATCATAGAGGGGACTTCATGGTCCTCTGTACATATGTTTATAAAGCATTACATCCTGGACTCCTTTTCCAGATCAAGGACTGGCTTTGTTAACACCATTCTCCAGTGACACCTGGATCCTTTTCTTTCCTCCTCCCAGTTTGGATAGGCAAATAATAATGCCCAAACAGGGTCTGTGTTACTGTGTAAATAATGCACTTCCAGGGGTGTTGAGGCCCAATGCCACAGGCGTTTGTACAAAAGCTGCTTAGGAAGTGTAAAATAATGGCTCGATCAGTCTCACTCTCACCTTATGTATGCACTTACACTCACAGACATATTTTTTTTTTTATTTTACATTCACTAAACAGCAAAAGCACTGCTTAGTGAGCAACAGATTATGGTAGCAATTGAGTTACTTTCAGTCTGAGCTCTATGGCAGCTTCTTAATATGCTGCTGTGAAGAGGCATACTCATTTTTCAGTGGGCATTGCCAGCAGATTATCACCCTGCTGGAGAATGTTCATTCTCCAGTCAGGTTGTTAATATACAGATCACCCATTCTCTAAGCTTTGGTAATCTACTCAGATAGTCAAAGACTGCTAGCAGTGAGCACGATGAGCATATTACAGCTGTGTATGCTGCACTTACCATAACTACAAATATTTTAATTCCTTACTGCTGCAGTAGCCACACCAGTGCTCCATCTCCCTTATACAGTATATAGTCAGTTGTTGGGATAAAACAGTTATATGTTTAAATATTTTGTGAGTTTCAGGATGAGCAAGGTTTCCCTTTTTGTGTGGACAAGAAAGTCCTTAAGCTGTCTTCACTCTGACTACTTATTTCCTACCAAGTGGCTAGCAAAACATCAGTCAGAGGGTAGGTATAAGAGGGAGCCAGAGCTTTTTAAAAGACTGGCCATTTGTTATATCCTGGGCAAGATAAAACCCAATAACCAATGGCTACTGCAGTAGTGAGGAGTTCAAACATCTACTGACACAACTGTACTTTCATTTTTAAAATTTGAATACAATATCTCTTTTACATTTCTGTTTCAGTGCCCTTTGGGACAGTGGCATGGTTCAGTGTACTTTTACTTTCTCACTGATGGCAATCGTTTGAACATGTCTGCTATGTGTGTTTGTTTTTTTTTTGGCCAACATTCCAGATAACCATCTGGTTGATTTCTTCAAACCCTGCACATTCACTCTTTTCTGGGAAAGATCCAATCAATGTTTGACCATCATGCAGACAGCTATCGGGGGAGATTTGGAATATTCATCTAAAAGATGAGCATGCAACAGGCACAGTATGGGACCATCACATACATCACAAGTGATGCAGCTACTCAGATAATCATGTCTCCTTTGAGTAGTTTTCTCTATTAGGCTACTGGTCTCCAGCAGAGATTAATTAGTGAGAGATGTACTCCATGATATGTCCATCAGTCTCCAAGTAGTTTTCTCTATTATGCCACTGGTCTCCAGCAGAGATTAATTAGTGGGAGATGTACCCCATGATATGTCCATCACCACCCCCTGAGCTTGTTGAGATGACATCACCGCTTATCTGCTCTCACTCACTGGCAAGCTTCTGTAGTACCTGGGCTGTTTCTTGAACCTGAAGTGGCAAGGTCATAGTCAGATCTCCTTCTTGTAGTGCCACATAACCACCATCTCTGCTGCATGATTATGAACTTATAGGTATCTGCTACCCTTCACAAGTGCATCTAGGAGTACAGGTGGGCAGCTTGAAATGTTGTAGTTATTCTTGTAGGTGGCAAATAGTTTGATTAAGGCTCCTTTGAGGGCACTGAATGTGATTATTAATAAGACTGATGGTGCCACTAAGGATCAGATAACAATAGATGGTGCAAGTAAGGTCCATTATATCACAGAACAGCATCTGCCTTAGTAAGGCATTAAACTGGAGAGTTAATGTTTACAGTATAAGAAACTGAATGCAAATATCCACAAAGAAATATGCTGTACGGGAGGCCAGGTGTATATGTAAGCATGGCATATAACAGATACAGCATAATATAACTGAATTTAGGTAGGAACATTGCTTTTTTGACTACAAAAGAAACCAAAACACATCCATCAGCTACTTGGCTTTGGGAATTTTGGAAAAAATTTGAGGAAGGCAGCAAATGATGTGTTGGATAAACTATGATTATAATCTCTGGTTGTGGTTTGTATACCTTGAAGGTATTGGCAGAGTTGAACCATAAGGCATCCTTTCTGCACTGATTAAGAAGAAGAGCTGGCATGAGGCAAGTCTTCACAGATACAGATATTAGCTCCTCAGTTTTGGACCAGCATATTGTGAACAGAAAGTTAGTAGCCCCCATCTGCTCCTGATGGAGGGGGCAAGGTTTCAATATGTGGATGATCCATGAAGACCTAAGGGTGGAATACAAATATTGACTCTCCAAGTCTGCCATAATGGAAAGATACCGGAATCTGAGATTGGCAAAACTTGATTGACAATGTATAAATGCATGGCTGCTTTTATTTCCTTCAAATCACTGTCTGGGCCTATTTCAAGAAAGTTATGTTGAATAGGAACTGCCCATCATAGTTCATAAGATATGGAGAAAGGAGTGTGCGTTTCTAAAGGAGATGTAGTAACATGACAGTTCATGAGTCAACTAATTAGGTAAGGAAAGAGAGTCCCCAGTAGCTGTTGAGTGACAGGAAGGAAAGCATGAAGGATTTGTTGGAGAGGGACAGAGTCATGTAGCAAAGGAATGTGCGCTCTAGATTGTTTTGACATACAGAAGAAATGATTTCTTACTACACCTACCACTACAAAGTGAAAAAAGAGACAGATGAAGGGGCATAGGAACATGTATATTCATGAACATTTGAACTTGCTCTTCTCATTGTAATGGCAGTGGGTTGACAAAAATAAACACTTTTCTCACAGAGCTGTCAGAGTTTTCCTTCTCATTCATGAGTGAGTTGAGAGATAGACAAGCAGTCAGTTGTAGTCATGCAGTATAAAGAGAGTTTGGCATGTCTAAAAAGGCAATGGGAGGGGATAACCTGAGCATTTCACTAGGAGAGGCATGAGGTGAGTTCTGCTAGTTAATTAGCTGCAAATGGTAGCCTCTACCTGTATTAAGCATATATGCTGTGAATAAGTAGTAAACAGTCAACCCTTAGCACCTTCATAAATATATATATATATATATATATATATATATATATATATATATATATATATATATATATATATATGAAGAAAAAAGACAGACAGTGAGATGTAGAGCTATGAATTTTGTAATCACCACAGCTGAAATTTGTAATTGTCAAAAGTGATCTGGTTATCAATAAAAAACTGGATGCATTCATACCCATACTGAATATAAGTACCATTTAAATAAATGGTAAATGGATATAGGTCCTATATGTCTATTTACAAAGAAAAATATGAAGAAAAAAAATGCTAGTTTACATATACGTATTCCATCAGCCTTTACATACCCATACTCAGGTACAAGTGGTTATGGAATAATTCTAATAGTGTTTTGTCCAAATGGTATATAAGAAAAACTGTTTAATGCTTAAAAACAAGAATTGAGAAAAAAAACGTAGTTAATTTCAAGTTCAGATTTATTGAAGCGCCTGTGCCTAGAAAGATAAATTAGACACACTCTATAAATACAATAAAACAGTAAGGGGGAAAAGTGAATTAATGAATTATAAGACAGTTCAAACAGATGTGTTTCAAGCCTTCCCTTAAATCCTGTGAAAATGTACCTTCCCTTAAATCCTGTGAAAATGTAGTGTACTGAAACCAGATGGAGAGCAAATTCCACTGCAAAGGACCCTGAAAACTAAATGGTCAACATCCTGATAGATTACAACCATGTTCCCTGTTAATGCAGTAGCTCTTTAAGTAACCCGTCACCATGAGTAGCATGTTCTGTAGCAGCAGGAAGGTGGAAACCTGAATCAGTTTTCAGTAAAGTAAGAAGTTGTGTATTTTATAGTATGCAAAATTTCTCATAATATAGCTAAATGTTAAAAATGAATTGGTCGCTATTATTGTAGGCAACATAATTTTATTTTGGGAACTGAATGATAATGTTGGTTATCTAATTAATGATGTGTATTCAAAGTGTATAAGGAGACGTCTGCTTAGTGTTAGTAACTCCTTGCATAGTCTTTGTGTGGAAACATCAAAGTTATATAAAACAAAGTTCTGGGTCATCGGCATTGCCCTCAAAATTTGTTTTAGGTTATAAACATACATTACAGTTTGCATTTTCCATTTTTTGTTGCTGAAAAGTATATATTATTTCTATGCATTAATTCTAAACGTCTATATGTTGCTTCTCCACAGTCAAACTGAGAATGAGCAATGTCTTACCTCAGTTTGGTTAAAAAAACAATTGTTTGAAAGCACTTCTGAAAGCATTTATAAAGTCAGTGCAACTGACTTTTCTCAGGAACAAAAAGTCATACATTACTGCATCATTATCATTTTCTTCTTAAGACTCATGTAAAATCTGTTTCAGTTGTTTGCTAGTGTTTTTGTCACTGCTTGTGAAAGCAATGTATTTCTCAAGACCACAGTGTTGTATCATGCTTCTGTATGATCTTTTTTGGTTGTTCTTTTTTTCTTCTGTCTGCTTCATCCAGTGGATCTCAACCCAGTGTTCCTCACCCATTGTCAGGTCTACCAGTCACCTCCTACACCCTGGACTTCATCTGTTACAGCTTCAGCTGATGCAAACCATAAGGGTGTCCTGAAGTCTGGCCATTAACATCCTCTTTTTTTTTCTTTTTATGATCTACTCTGTTACTCCACCACCCACTCCCTCAATGGTTCCTGTTGTAAGGTCCAGGGAGGCACACACTGGGTTTGGGCAACATTTCCACTGCATCTGCAGCAGCTCAGCCATGTACCTACCCTATCCCCCCTTTGGACAGTCCCCTGGGTAGCAATGTCCCCAGCCTGTACCAGGGCTCATCACCAGAAACATCCACAGGACAACCCACCATCCAAGGATAGTAATGCCCATCCAACCCTGCCATTTGGTCAGTCACCCAAGCTACTAATTGAACCTGGGTGAGCTGGACTGTTGTCAGGACTTTATTCCTATATGGCACAGGAACAGCATCTTTATGGTCATTTTGAGTCCACTTCTTTAGCCAGTAACACCCTAGTGCAGTTCCAGGTCAACATTTGGCATCAATAAATTCCTTTTTTATCTTGCATCCTTGTCCCACATAACCTTTTACCATAGTTATAGTGCAAGCAAATATTTGGTACTGAAATTTTTAAATCTTATATCCATGTCCTATATAACATTTGACCATGAGTCTTACAATTGAATACCTAAATGTCTCTTATTCATACTATTATTCTTTCAATAAATTGTGACTCTGATGATACAGCAACCAATGCATTATAGTTAATATTACCACACACATTTGACTTGATTAACTTATTAAATAATATTTCCCACATTTTAAATTTCCTTGATTGCCATAACACATTTTCATGTCTTTTCCTTTCCACTTTCTCCTATTTCTCCACTTAGTATTTCTTCAAATTTCTTAATTTTTATTATAGTATTTTTTTCCAGTAATTTCTAGTCAGTACTTGACAAGGACAGCCCATTGCATGCCCCTACTCAGTGCCTTACTGGGTGCATGGCTGATTAGGGCTGGGAATAAAAATTAATAAAACTTCAAACCACATCTAATGGCTGCCTCAATGTTAATATCTCTCTGTTGGCTGTTGCCAGGTGAAAGGAACAAATGGGCTGGCAGACTGAGACAGGGCCTGATGATCAGCAGGGGCAAAAAAAGGAGAAAAACGGTACACAACACATGCTTAATTCACTACAAACCTTTTATTTAAAAATGGACTAATGTCATGCTAAAACAGACTCTCTACATGATAACTGTTGCATACAGCCTGAACTCCTAAAATTTGTGATACGACAGCAGGGGATTGAAATAAAATAAATTGAAAATTCATTTTCTGACATAGCTGGAAAACCAAAAGAAGAGGAAAATCACACTCGAGTTTTTCTATAAGAAAACGCACGATTACTGGATAATTTTTGATAGCTATGAAGAAACAGAGAAAAACAAAATCATGTAAGAATCAGTGAATTCCTGAAAATAGTAGAAGATAACCGCATGATAAACTTTCTAACCACATGGTTTCTAATGAAGTTACATATGTGGGAAAGTCAGTCGTGGAATAGAGACAGCTAACAAAGCACTGGTGGAAGGTTTCATTAACCCAGAGTCTTCACCAAGGTTGATAATTGTTAAATTATTATTTTTTAAATCTGTACAAAGAACTTGGCTTGAGTACTGCTTCATTAAACACTTCAACTTCTTTCGAAATGAAATTCAGACTGACAATTATGTTTTTCAGTTTTTCTGCTGAAGCCATGTATAAAAGGAAAGCTTACAGGCCATTAGTAAAAGCATTCAAAATAACAACACAAGTACCCATATTTTCTACCCAGCAAAACTTGTGCTAGTTTGTCGCCATAGCTCTCAAACCTCCATCTCCAAAATGAGAACACTGCCTTTCATAATGTGGAACAAATGGGCAAAATGTGGAACACTCACCCCAAACTTACTAACAGCTTCATCTGTGAAGCTCATAAGATAACTTAACTTACTAACAGCTTCATCTGTGAAGCTCATAAGATACTTAAAATGTGATATTTTTAATTATATAATAATACTTTTAATGATTTGCATGATTCAGTTCTATTTACCATGGATATCAATTAAAAACTTGCTAATACTAAATGGGTGACAGACCCTTTCAATGTGAAACTTCGAGGAACATGAATATTGTAAGACCCCAAATGAGGAACATTCCTCGTAATGAGGTACACTTGAGAGGTATGTTTGTCGCAATTTAACAGGACTGCTTAATACACTGGAAGAAGATGTGTCCTCTCTTCAAAATACCAACATAATCCTCAGCCCTGAAAAAATGGATTGGAATTATATATCTGAAGAGACTTACAGAAAAAAATGGAAATCTGTGTGTCAAAATTTTTTTAAAAATCAACAAAAGTATTAATACATCAGTCAGGGATTGCAATAATGGTTCACAGTTTATCATATACTCCTTTATTTATGTTTTTTCATATTATTTTTATATTTAATGCTGTCTTCATTTGGAATTTTTAATGTAAGCCAATCCTAATATATCATTTTTCTATTTATTTACTGAATGATTCATAAATAGTTATGCAAGTCTTTATATTTTTTATTTGCCTTATTTCATATTTGTCTGATTTGGAGCGTCATTCCATTGAACAACTGGGATCTTCTTTGATTTTGCTTGCAGACACTATTATGAATTATATGCACATTTAAATAATTAATGTATTAATTTCAGATAACTACTGGTTTATCTTCTGAGGAGTACAGTTCTAGTAACTCTTCGTAGTATCAAATGTTGACATTTTTGGCAAGAAAAAATACTAAAAGCTGTTGCTTGTTTTCATATTGTGTCAGTAAGCACAGACTATTACATTTCCTTGGCTATCCAGGGAGACTGCACACATTCCTTTTACTCTGTGCAATTCCAGTTTTGTGAGACTGAACAAAGCAGAAATACAAATTATTTTTTCTCAGCTTTTTAAGGCAACCTTGGTTTACCTCATAGTAATTGCATGAATGCTGTGATATTTGTATATGGAATGAATAAATTTCATTGGAAAGTATTAGTTCTTCCAGAGTACATCAGTAACGTTTTGTATGCATGGCTGCTGTACGGCTGCAATAGCAAGTAAATGTGAGTGTCAACAGGCAGGATAAAGTTGTTTTTTGCCAACAGATACTAACCCAGACATAAATATGTTTAGTGGTGTCATTTTTATATACCGTGACAGGTAGGATGTGAACATTTACTAAATAAAAAAAGAGCATGCCTTCTGTTTAATAAACCCTGCATTTATAAGAAATCAGTGTTATACATGATTTTAGGGTTGTAAATGACAACATATTGTATGTCTACTATTGAAGGTGTTACAAATTGTGACTTGATACTTTTGAATGAGAAGTGGTTTGCCTTCCCAATTAGTCAGCAAGAATGGAACAGCAACTTATTACAAGGGAATGGGTCTAGAATTAACGTACTATTAAATATATATTTTATTTTGAAAATTAAAGTGAAGGATGTAACACTTTCATGATTATGCTGCATCTTTGACCCTTTATTTAGATTCATAATTTATACAAGGGAAATTTAAATGTAACTATAATAAGAAATAAATCCAGTCTGTGGGGAAGCTTGTGGTTACTGCCCTTGGCCAGATTGAAAAGAAAAAAGAAACACTGTTTGGCCAAAACGGAGTCACCGCCATGATTTCTGAGGAGTCCATCTGGAGTTTTAGAAGCACTATAGTAATGAGTAGAAATGGTAGAAAAACATACAGGAATATTCCTGCCCATGGGAATAAAAAAATCTGTCTTCCAGACGCTCTTGCAGGGAATTTTGGAGCAGAATAACCATAGCAATAAGTGGAAAAGGTGGAAAATCTTACAGGAACAGTCTTATCCATGGGAATGATAAAGCACCTGTCTTCCATGGTCACCTGCAAGGAGTTCTGGACAAGAATTTCTCCAGTTGTCTGTTTTGAAGAGAAACAAACATATTTATTTGAGTTGTTCTCCCAAGACCCCAAAATGAAGTTTCCATGTATATAGGACTTTCCTGGTTGTGTAGATCATGTCTGCAGAAAGGTTTTGCTCTGACAGAATGTATGTACCCTGACAAATGAGTCTGAGTTGAACTGCTACCTCCCAGACCATCACAGACAATCTGGCCATCATCATTATGGTTTTATCTGTGTACACTAGCAAAGGTCCTGAGGACCAGAGATGCTTCAAGCAGTCCACATCTCCTTCATGTTTCTTTGTTTCTGTCAGTCTACAGGATCCCACAGAGCTTGCACTTTTACCCCTCTGATACCACCTCTCATACCAAACCTGTTGCATCTGTGGTTACTGACTTTGGGGGGGGGGTGGAAGGGAGAATGGGAGGCCTGAATTACCTACTAACTGGTCTATCCACCATACTGTCTCCAGAACTAGAATTTGAAAAATCAAATGGTGTAAATAATGAGTCCAGACTGATCTGAGGTGCCATTGTATTTTTCCTTATGTGGAGTCTGACAAAGAGTAGCATGAATATCATCAATTCCATGTACCTCAAAATCCTAAGAAACTCCCCTTCTGATTCTTGGTTTAGACTGGAGAAATTCCAGAAGTAATTTTTGAACATTTCTTCTTTGGGGGGAGAAAGACTCTCAAATTCAAGCCCAACAAACATCCCAGGACAAAAGTACGCAGAGATAAGTCAAATATGAAGTGCTTGCCTTGTAGTCTGAAATTAGACATGTATGGAGCTCGGCATTTTGTAAATACCCTTAATGCAGTAGTGAGTCCAAAGGGTATAACAGAGAATTGATAATGTAATCCACTTACAACAAATCTTAAGAAATGCTTGGCAATAGGAATGTTGTGGTAGGGGTCTTTTAGATAAAGCTTTACCATAAAAGCTAGACTAGGGTTCAAAGGTACAAGATTTTGAAGTGATAACATCTTGAACTTTGCAATCCTTACATGGAGATTTAGAGGTGAAAGATCCAGCCTTCAGGATCCATCTGGTTTGGGAATTAGAAAAATCCTCACACGGTAACATTTACTTAACAAAAAATTAGGAGAACTGGTTCTTTTATACTTTGGGACAGCATTTTCTGTAAAAATGGGAGGAAATATAGCAGTCTGGTTCTCTGGGCAGGTTGAAATTCTCTGAAAAGAAGGAAGGGATTCTCATTGCCAAGAGTGCCCTTTATTAGATTGTACTCAGAACCCAGTTGTCTGAGTTTATCTCATGCCAAAAGGGAAGTTGATGTCTGAGGGACATGGAAAGGTTTTTTTTTGGGGGGGGGGTTGAACCAGGAAATAGTCATGCAGACTGGGAAGACTGTCCTTGAATTTATTTTGAGGCTTTTCCCTTCTTTTTAGATCTTCCTTCCCACTGTATTTTTTCCTCATTGATTGCTGGTTACTAGCTCCTTGATGTTTAAACTGTTTGCTGGTTACTAGCTCCTTGATGTTTAAACTGTTTGCTGGTTACTAGCTCCTTGATGGTTAAACTGTTTGTTGGGGAAGAGGAATGAGGAGTGAACAAAACCGATATTTGGTTTTAAAAGAGGTTTGAAAAGCTGTGTTACCCCTTGAATCAATTTTCCAATTTCATCACACTTCTCAAGGGACAAATCTAAGGGAGAATTTAAAATCTCAGATTCAACTTAATCAGGGTGGTTTTGAGGGTGAAGCCACATGTGTTTCCTTAAAAGTGATCCAGAAAAAGTTATCCTGGAAGCAAAAACAGTGACATCATAAGCACGCATCAGATATGTTTAGTCACTTGAGAAGCAGCAGGACCATTTATAGGTGTGGGAATTATACTGTGGGAAAATTCTGGAATCTTCTACCCTGTGACCTTTCCTCCAATTCCTCTTTATCACTCTACAAAAAAAGACTGAAACTTTTCCTCAAAACACACTGGTCATGCCACTGTACTAAACCTGCCTAAACCTCTCCTCTACCAATATTATGCTCCGTCTCCCCTTTTTTCTTTTAATTCTTCTGTCATTTCCTTTTTAACAATATATGGCCACTATGCTCTGTATCTCATTATTTTCCTTCTCTCTCTCATTTGTAAAAAAAAAAAAAAAAAGTTTTATTAATTTCTCTTTGTAACTCATCATTACTACTACTGATCATTGAGCAGCCTCTTTCATTGTGTAATGTACTGTATATGGCATCAGACTATATACCTTTTTTTTTTTTTGCCGTTAAGTGATGTACTTTACCTGTACATTGAATTAGCCTGTATGCCTCCTTTTTGCATTATGGAATGTACCTCCATGTCATTTTTGAAACTCTTTTCATTGTATTTGATATCTCTTCTTCAAATGATTTCTTATTAACCTGACTTGTCAGTGTATATATTACTATAATTTCATTTCTTTGTAATTTTTTATGTTAACAGTTTGTCGTGGAGCTTATCCCCCCGGGCCTCTACTGAAAATGGACATATATCCAGTTAGACTAGCCCAGACAACAAATGTAAAATAAAAATAAAAATAAAAATGTAAATAACCTTTTTAACTCAGAAGAAGGAAGATTAACCGATGTCTTCTGCATATTTTTAAAAGATGCACAAACACTTCAACCTGTGAGCTTGGCAATTAAAAATCCTAATACTTAAATTACTCAAAAAAAAAATTTTCTTTGGATAACTTATCCTTTGCTTTCTCCTCTTTATCATCAGGAATGGGGCTAGAAGCAATAACCTGTTTTGTAGCATCAGATTTTGAGACAGAAGTGGCTGCTGGATTTGGCCAAGGATTAAAAAACAACAAGTACTTGTCTGACTGGGATATGTTATATAACTTCACACACCTCTTGTAAGCTGGTAACCTTATCTCCAATTTTAACCCCAGACACCTCTTGGGAAATACCTTTAAATTCCTAAATCTGTACTTGGCTCCTATATCATCCTTATAGGCAATATATGCCTGGCCTACAAAGCATTCTCTGATCCCACTCTAATGGACCTTTAGCACATCCACAAAACAAATAACATCAGAATTATCCAATCTAGGGATTTAAACCTTGTCTGCAACATAAATACGACATGTTGGAGGGATATGTATGTCTCTCAAAGACTACGTCTTTTCTGGAGCAAGCTTCCCATCCATATGTGAAGCCGAGTTCATCCCTAATCAAATTCAAGTATAATTTGGACCAGTGGATGGCAAATGAGAAATTTACTCCTGGGCTGGCACCTATGTCTGTATTAAACAAATTCATACTGTAAATGCTCGACCACCTATACCCAAGCCTAGATCTATCCCACAAAATAATCCTAGGGCATCAAAACTTGTCAAATACACCTGGGGAAGCATGGCTAGGCTTAAAAAAATGCCCTGGGCTCATTAGCCTAGTAATCACCTACTGTGTCAGGTATACAGCAGGTTGTAATAAAAAAAAAAAATCTGATAAAGTAGACAAAACAGGTTCTTAGCACATGTACTCAAGAGATCTTGCTTACTTTCAGACAAGGAATGTTCTTAAGTTTTCTGCATTTAACCTGCCTTTTAAATTGAATGCCCCATATTCTCCTAGCAGGTAGATCACATGGAAGGCACCCAAAGTTTTGAGAAACTGGCTGATGCAGGAGGGGTAAATCCATTTAGCATAGGCTGTTGTGACAGTGATTCATCAAAACATCACTTAGTAATCACTCACTGACTCAATGTTTAATAGAATGAAGCCTAAAGAGCAAGCTGCCCACATCAGCCTATTTGATGATGCCATATAATCAAGGTAGAATCAAGGCAAAATCAAAGAAATGCTGGTAAACAAATCTGGAAAGACAAAAATGTTATTGTGGTGGACAACGTGGGACATTATATGTGCTGAACATAGGAGAAAGAGTCAGATGTCAGTGCCTGTGGGAAGATCAAAAGCCAGAAACTGTAAATATTTATAAAAGAGTAATCTAGATCATTTATAACCAATCAAGAGGATAGAAAATTACAGTGAAAGAAGAAGTTATCTATACATAATAATAATGACTGAATGATTTTATCCTTCTGTTCAGACATATCTATACATAATAAATATGTCTGAACAGAAGGATGAAATCATCCAATGAAGTAAAACAAAGGAGTATGGGGGACATGCCAGTAATTTGTGAAGATACAGAATTGCAGAATGAAATGAATCTCTTAGATGTGTCTCATCAGACTGTGGAACAAACTGAACTGCCATAGATAGAGTGAAACCTGAAAAGATATTAGACCAAAGCCCACTATCTATTTATCTATAGGCAATCAGATAGATATATTGATATGGAAGAATATAAATGAAACAGAACAAGTAGAAAGTTTAAAGGTATGACTACAGCACCTCCAAGACATTTTATTAGCAAAATATATAAAATGTCAAGCTTTCGATGTTAAGAAGACAATTACAAAATTAGAGGTAAGTGTTAATAAACAGAATAAAAGGGCTATGTTGGGTGACTGAAGTGTTTTCTCCTACCCTATGAAATGATAAAATGCCATAGCAAGAACATTTAGTGTGTTCTGGGCGTGGCACCCCAGGCACATTCTACAAAAAGTAATATAATAAATGGAAGGCTGTGATGCAGTCTGTGACTGTTTTAGTAGTTTATGTTACACATTCATTCATTTATTTTGTTTAAAGTACTCAGAAGAGACAAACAGAACAGTAATGCTTTTATTATTACAAGGGAATTATGCACATTTAAAAATCTGGACAACACCAAAATAGGAGCCACTGGAGTAATTTAAAGTCATTTGGCAAATACAAGATGAGTGAGACAAGATTTTGTTTGGTGAAAATTATTGTAATACAAATGCAGATCTGCAAAAGACTGGACACCAAGACTGGATGTACACAAAGAGTGAGACAAGATTTTGTTTGGTGAAAATTAATGTAATACAAATGCATATCTGCAAAAGACTGGACACCAAGACTGGATGTACACAGATGACTGAGCGGAAACCAGTGAGTATGACTGCCAAATATAGATCTATATTACTTCTGTTTAAATCATATGGAAAGAAAATGTACCAAGAGCAAAAAAGACGGATAATAGTTTATGTAGATTATAAATATTCATCAGCCATGAAGAAAATGAAAATGTTATTGGAAGTGAAACAAGTATTCAAAAGAGCTGGGGTCAGATATTTTTCACTGTATCCTGCCCGGCTGACCTTTGTAATGCAAAAAAAAAAAAGGACTTTGTTATCGGTAATCCTCAGGTTACCTGGAATGATTTACCAGCAAATAAATAATTGCTAATATGACTGTAGTTCAAGAAATGGTATTCATGAGTATCCTTTAGGAACAAAATTTTAAACAAAAATATAGGACAAAGGGTGTTGAATGCCATGATTACTTCCATAAATGGAAAAAGTATGCACGACTCAGACTATGAAGATGGAGATGGTACTAAAGCCAAAGAGAATAATTGTCACACTTGATATTTGCTTAGCTTATAAACTATAGATAATTATATACCTGATTGTTAAATTGTAGAAATTTCCAGTTTGAACTAACATATTAAACCAAAGGGAATGCATAAAACATGAAAAGAATCTGATGTATTTCGGGCTGGATGCTGACTTGATGAGATGAAGACCACAGGGTAAATAGGACTAATGGACTTTTCTATGCAACTGTTCGGGTGCTGGTAAACAGAGGTAACTGTTGCAGCCCTCTTAGTTGGGTCCATTTGCAAGAGATTGTTAAGAATTTTGCATAAGTCTTCTACAAGCTGAAGTCAGTTAGCCTTGGAGAAGTCTGTAAAGATGGTCTCATTTGCTGATGGTGGTGGTATGGTACCACTAGCCCTGACAGAGAAGATGACTTATTTGTGGTCAGATTTACCCAGGAAAGAGAAAATGTGGGGTGGGGTACAGGCAGAGGCTAGCTTGGTAAGGACCTGGTCTGGAGCATTGGTATTAATGAAGCTTACAAAATACTGAGTGTGACTATTTTTAGAGGTTTAAGTGTGCTAATCAAAGTTTGAGCAATTTAAGTCCCCTAGTAAGAAGGTATTTGGTTTGATATTTAATGCCTCAGTTGTGCTGAAGTATTTTTGCAATCTTTGGGAAACACTGATGGAGATGTGTAGCTAGCAATGAAGTGATAGTTGGATTTGTTAAGGTGATTGTTATCAACCCTAACTTGGAGCTCATGGAGATTCCAAAGACATTAGAGTGATTACAAAACAATGGGCACAGCTTGATACATGGAGAAATGGGGTAATGTAATGATTATTGTTCATTAATAAAGAACAGTTTAATTGTAGTACATTTATTGCTCATTGTTATGGCTACTTTATTTTGTACATTTTGACAACTGAATATGGATAATACATTTGAAGAATAATGTTCTAGGCTGACAAAGAGTAAGCATGTTAAAGAACCACTAGTAAACAGAATTTGCTATACTATCAATAAATAATCAATAATTTTATGATATAAATAAATGCTGTGAACTACAGCTTTACTCAGAACAATTGTGTTGTATTACATAGCTCATTGAATCAGCATAACAAAATGGAGCACTACATGTTGCCATCACTTTTCCAAGATTCATCAACACCTAGCCTATATAAAAATGAAATGATCTGATGTTGTCATTTTCATTCATTCCTCAACAGTTTGGTTCACATCCCACCCTTGGATCTGACTTTGCTACTTTTTACAGCTCATGGAACACTGAAAGCTCTCAATCTCTCTCTTACCCATAATGTACTCATCCCCTACCATAACTTAGATCTTGTTTGCCACTTTCGGGTTTGAACATTGCTCACTGTTAGCTCTCAAGTACTTCTTGTGGTTAGTGAGTAATTTTACAAAAAAAAAAAAAAAAACATATTCCTAATAATCTTCTATATTTGAATTTTCAACTTTCTATCCCTTTAGCTTATCCTCTCTTGCCCTTGTTACACTTTTATAGTGTATTTTCTGTAAATTATCATTGTTGGTAATTCATTTTCTCTTTACCTTTTTAGGTATTTCTCCATTATTCACCGTTGTTAAAATGTTTTCTCTTAATTAATTAGTTAAAAAAATTCTCTTTTCTTATCTTATTCTTTCTGAACTTTTCAGTAGTAATGTCAGAAAAACCTCTGGGTTTTAAAAAATGTAAGGCCTGCAGCCATAAGATCCCTTTTTCCTGATGCACATGAGTTATGGGTATATTGCTTAGGCCCAGCCCATTTGAATTCCATATGTAAGGGCCTTAATCCAAGGACCCTTATTGACCATAAGAATCAATTATTATTGAGGGGTTTAATGCCTTTATCATCTTCTGATATGGCATCTAGGGCTCAAACCCCCAAGAAAGGCTATAAGGAGGAGGCTAAAAAAAACATCCTTCAGATCTGCGAGGCTCTTCTGCTCAGAGTTCGGAGCTGTCTTCAAAAATATCTAAATCATTTGATCCAGTCCCATTGGATCCAAAGTCTAAAATCTCTAATCTGTTCTATAAGGATCCAAAGTGTAAAACCTCGAGTCCAACCACATTGGATCCAAAGAAGTATAAAGATGTATCTCCTCAGATCTGGTCTCTTCACACTCTGCTTTCAATAACCTTTGTCTCCCCTTTCCTTTCTTGGAGAGCCGCCAACACTCCAGGAACTCATCTGTTGCTTCATTTTCCTGATCCTCCAGAAGTTTGACTGAAGCAGATATGGATACAATTATGAGGAAATTTCTCTCAACACAAATTCAAATGAGAGTTCTTTCGGCTCCTACCCCACTGAGTCTGGAGACATTCATTATTACAACCACACTGATTCAACCTTTGGTTTCAGAGCAGTTGGATCCAAGAATCCTGGATCCATCCTCGTCAGACCTGAAGATCATATCTTCTACTGCAGTACCATCTGTGAGTGCACTGTCTCCAATGACTCTTGGAACAGTTGGATCAGTGCCAGACCCAAGATGTTGGAGTTTACTCCGAGACTGTCAGAACCATCTCTGCCCATCAGAGCCTCGGCTCTTGATAGCTTGGTTCTGACCCCTGCCTTAAGTGGTTTGCCTTCAGGTTGAAAGAAATCAATGGCTCAGAAGCATGTCTTCTCTGAACTTTTTTTTTTCATCTTTGGCATTCTGCTTTCAAGGAAGTAGAGAGAGTTTTCTCTGCTCCAAGAGAAAGGATGCGTTCACATTCATTGGCTCCTACTTTCCACACCCAGTTGTCTTTGCATCAAGAGCTTCAACTTTATATTCCACAAGTGCAGCCAGCTCAAAGTCTCTAGGATACCCCTCAGGGTATATTGATTTTTTCCAATTCTTCTCGAGAATACCCCACCAAAGAAGTTCGTAGGAAGAGAAAGTGCAAAGGGAGGCACTTAGACTCTGTCCAAGAGTCTGTCATGGAAGATACTGATTTTGATGAGGGGGAAGAGTCCCCAAGATCACCAACTGATGACATCTCATTTGGAGACATTAGATATCCTCAGACATAGAGGTGGCTGGTCTACTGACAACCATTCCCAAGAGGAAACAGTATTCCTAGAAGCCTTTGGAGCTGGCCCATCTACCTCCTGGGTGACTTCACCCACTGATAAGCTCATTGATTTGATCTCTCGATGGGTGTGGAAGGAACCTGACTCAGTTGAGCCAATCCCCAAGAGACCAGACAGGATTCTGGCACCACCCAAGGATAGGAATTTTTGGAGTAACGGAGTACCAGTTGATGCCATGGTCATAGTGGTGGCTACAAAAAAGGAAATTCCAGAACAAAGTTCCTTTCTTCAGCCCCACTAACAGAGAGTCTAGGGTACTGGGCAGATTCAGGAAGCATGTATATGCTTCAGCAACATTTGCACTTTGGTCATTGAACTATTTGGCACACTTCACAAGGCTTCAGAGAAATTTGGTTAAAGAACTCTCCAAATACCTCTCTGGGAGCATTACTTCTGAGGCAGAGAGCTCTATTGCCTCACAGTTGCCTACCCTACAGTCATTTCAAATTCATTCATGAGGCTTTTTGCATGCTGCTGAAGGTATCTCAAGGGCGGCAG